>NC_059262.1:597500-767500 GCF_017591435.1 Portunus trituberculatus | reverse complement strand
AGGTGTCATTTACTGCAGAAATCGAGCAAGGTAAAGATAGTTGTAGATCTGAAGTGCTCGTGTCCCTCCCTCCCTCCCTCCCTCCATCTATCTCTCCATCCATCACGCCTGCTATTGGTGGTGTCTTACAAGCCAATCGACCTCCACCACACTCCTGTTACAGTCAGTCACTCAGACAGGCAGTAACATCACTCAACCAGACTCTCCACGATTCCGTCCACCTCACTAATGCAAGAGTTAACCAGTGTACTCTTTCACCCACTAATGCAAGAGTTAACCAGTGCAGTCTTTCATCTAATGCAAGAGTTAACCAGTGTACTCTTTCATCCCCTAATGCAAGAGTTAACCAGTGTACTCTTTCATCTAATGCAAGAGTTAACCAGTGTACTCTTTCACCCACTAATGCAAGAGTTAACCAGTGCAGTCTTTCATCTAATGCAAGAGTTAACCAGTGTACTCTTTCATCCCCTAATGCAAGAGTTAACCAGTGCAATCTTTCATCTAATGCAAGAGTTAACCAGTGCAATCTTTCATCTAATGCAAGAGTTAACCAGTGTACTCTTTCATCCCCTAATGCAAGAGTTAACCAGTGTAGTCTTTCACCTAATGCAAGAGTTAACCAGTGCAATCTTTCATCTAATGCAAGAGTTAACCAGTGTACTCTTTCATCCCCTAATGCAAGAGTTAACCAGTGCAGTCTTTCACCTAATGCAAGAGTTAACCAGTGCAATCTTTCATCTAATGCAAGAGTTAACCAGTGCAGTCTTTCATCTAATGCAAGAGTTAACCAGTGCAACCTTTCATCTAATGCAAGAGTTAACCAGTGCAGTCTTTCATCTAATGCAAGAGTTAACCAGTGCAGTCTTTCACCCCCCAATGCAAGAGTTAACCTGTGTACTCTTTCACCCCCTAATGCAAGAGTTAACCGGTTTACACAATCTTTCATTCCTTTCACTGGTAAACTGGAGGAAGCCTTATCTTATTGTTTCACCGCTATTCCATCCACCTTCTAATGCAAGAGTTAACCAGTATTCAAGATCTTTCATCCTCTATTGCAAGATTTAACTAGTAATCAAGTTCTTTCATCCCTTTCACTGGTAAACTGAGGGAAATGTTAATCAGTTGTCCCTCACCACCATTTTCTCCACCTCCGTAATGCAAGAGTTAACCAGTATTCAAAATCTTTCATCCCGTCTTGCAAAATATAACCAGTTTACAAGATTTCATTCCTTTCACTGGTAAATTGAAGGGAACGTAAATTTAGCCTCCATCTCTATTTTCCATCCACCTCCCTAATGCAAGAGTTAACTAGTGAAATCTTGCATTTATTTCACCGACTAAAGCACCACATGTTATCAGCGAGAGGGGTTGCCTGTTGGTGTGTGACGGTACAATGACCTATATTAGATTGTGCAATGCCAACAAAACGTACTTCCTTGTTTTAATATGACTTGCTCCATGGCTGTACTGTGTCTACCCTTGCTCAGAATTATAATTGTCGTACTGTGAAGCTGTTAGGGTTGATGTGAACTATATTGATACTGTGATTGCTACATTAATCATCGTATATCATTGGCTGTTTCTCATACCTTCACTTATTTCCTTACGGTATTGTTCTTAAGGTACGTGAAAATAGGCATGGTTTAGATAAGAAGTGTCACGTGTCGCCCTTATGTTGTCTTGCAGTTTTTCTTTTCCTCAGTTCTTACGATTTTTACTTTTTTTTATAGTAGGTGACAATTTGCACTGGCATGTGTAGACCTGTTGGCTTCTTGGACTAACCCTCTTGTTCCTCCTTATGTACTTATGGTCTTCTCAACTGACATATTTCATACACTGTACAGGGACTATCTCTTATCTTTTGACGTTAACCCCTTCAGTACCATGACGCATTTCCATAATCACTCTGCTTGCTATATGATGATTTTATACAGCTTCAGAAACTTATGTGGGGGATTACAATAGTGAAGACTCTGCCCATTAATCTTCTGACCTCCATAGACCCTTCCTAATGTCAATAAAATGGCCTAATGGTACACAAATCTCAATGTAAAAATGTGTCCCAGTCTTGAAGGGGTTACTGGAAATAAGGAGGCACACGTTATACAGCACCAGCCATTACCGATTTCCCTCAAATTTCTACCATCTTGAACTATCTTATAAGCAGAAAGAGACAGGCATACTCCATAGTGAGGCATGCTTTAAACAGAATGGGCACAATGGAACTCTCACCAACCATTAATTTCCTCATTTTTACGATCATGAACTGTCTTATAAATGAAAATAGATAGGCATTGAGTGAGGCATACTTTATCTACATTATGTCACGTATGGGTATGATCAAACTCACCAAAACTCTCACCAACCATTACTCTCCTCATACTTTAACGATCTTCAACTGTCTTATAAGTGGAAATAGATAGGCATACTTTATACCCGTACACTGCGTCACGTATGGGCATAATAGAACCCTCACTAACCACTATTCTCATGTTATACGATCATAAACTGTCATAAGTGGAAATAGAATAGAAATATCCATACTTCATACATACTTAATCTACTTTATGTCACGTATGAGCATAATGGAACTCACTAACCATTATTTCTCATGTTTTACGATCATAAACTGTCTTATAAGTGGAAATAGAATAGAAATACTCATACTTCATATAGTGAGGCATTCTTAAACATTGTGCCTCGTGTGCTAATGACTGCCTTGTGTCCCCGTCCCAGTATGCCACAGCGGTCTCACCTTCACACTGTCTTCCTCCTCACAGGCGCTGGACGGCTTCATCATGACCGTGTCCTGCTCCGGGAAGGTCCTCTACACATCAGAGTCCATCACGCCGCTCATAGGACACCTCCCTGTACGTATCATGATAGCCTAGTCTGTGGTATCCTATCCTTACACACACACACACACACACACACACACACACACACACACACACACACACACACACACACACACACACCTTTCTTTTCTTTTATTGTTATTGTTGTTATGTTTCTACTACTACTACTACTACTACTACTACTACTACTACTACTACTACTACTACTACTACTGCTGCTGCTGCTGCTGCTGCTGCTGCTGCTGTTACTGCCACTACTGATGTTTCTTTTTCTTCTTCTTCTTCTCTCCTCCTCCTCCTCCTCCTCCTCCTCCTCCTCCTCCTCCTCCTCCTCCTCCTCCTCCTCCTCCTCCTCTCTCTCTCTCTCTCTCTCTCTCTCTCTCTCTCTCTCTCTCTCTCTCTCTCTCTCTCTCTCTCTGACAATGAACATAAAAAACACTAAGTAAAAAGAAAGAAGCAAAAAAAAACACGAGAGAGAGAGAGAGAGAGAGAGAGAGAGAGAGAGAGAGAGAGGTTGGGGATAACTACGTAGGGTAACACTATCAGATAAAGCCTTGTATGTAGAGATATGGGCAGTGAATGAGTGATAGGGTGCCAGTTTGGTGTGTTGGTGGTTGGCAAACTCGCGCGTCATTCTGCTTGTCTGGCAACGGCGCATTAGTATATATTTTTCTTTTCTTCTTTTTTCCTTCTTTTTCTGCTTTGTTATTAGTATTGATTGTTTTTATTATTATTTTTTATTAATTTTTCTTCAGTTCATGCCTCGTCTCCTTTCTTTTCTCTTTTCTCTCTTGTTTTCATTTTCTTTTTCTCTTTTTCCGTCTGTTGTTGTTTGTGTTGTTATTGCTGCTGATGATGATGATGATTGTTGTATTGTTAATTTTTTTCTTGTTCTTCATCGGGTTGTCTTCCTTTTCTTTCTTTTATTCTTCTTTTCTTCCTTGTTCTCGTTATTGTGGTTTCGACTACTACTACTACTACTACTACTACTACTACTACTACTACTACTACTACTACTACTACTACCTTCTTCATCATCATCATCATCATCATCATTTTCTTCATCATCATCATCATCATCATCATCATCATCTTCATCATCTTCTTCTTCTTCTTCTTCTTCTTCTTCTTCCCCGGCTTAGTCTTGCTTACCTGCCCTCGACTTGACATGTCGTTTGTTTCTTTCTTCGTTCTCTTTTTCTTACTTTCTTTCTTTCTTTCTTTCTTTCTCTTTCTTTTTCTTTTACTTTCTGTGTGTGTGTGTGTGTGTGTGTGTGTGTGTGTGTGTGTGTGTGTGTGTGTGTGTTTTAATGTATGTTCTCGTATATTCTCTCTCTCTCTCTCTCTCTCTCTCTCTCTCTCTCTCTCTCTCTCTCTCTCTCTCTCTCTCTCTCTCATCGTTATTTGGAAAGATTTAATTATTTTCTCATTCCCTTATTGAATTTCCTAACTTAAATTCGTTTTCTGTTATTGCATGACCGTCTAATGATTACAGAGAGAGAGAGAGAGAGAGAGAGAGAGAGAGAGAGAGAGAGAGAGAGAGAGAGAGAGAGAGAGAGATCAGTCACTCCATTTTTTTTTCATTTCTTTCACTCCTTCGTTTTTTCCTTCCTTTGTTTCTTCATTTTTTCGTTCCTCCTTCATTCATTTGTTTCCTTCAGTCCTCCTTCATTCCTCATATATCTTCATTCCTCCTTCCTCTTTCCTTTCCTTCTTCATATCTCCTTCATTCCTCCTTCCTTCCTCCTTCCTTTCCTTCTTCCTCTCCTCCTCCATTCCTCCTTCCTCTCCACCTTCCTTTCCTTCTTCCTCTCCTCCATTCCTCCTTCCTTTCCTTCTTCCTCTCTATTCCTCCTTCATTTCTCCTTCCTTTCCTTCTTCCTCTCCTCCTCCATTCCTCCTTCCTCTCCACCTTCGTAACCTCACCTGAAAATGAGTAGACATATATGAACCCACAAGTGAATGAATAGATGAACACATGGACAAATAAATGATCGGAAATAATATTGTGTAAAAAAAAAAAAGATTAATTTATTACGCCGCTCCAGTGTGTGTGTGTGTGTGTGTGTGTACAGTTAGTCATCTATCTGTTTGTCAGTCTGTTTGTCTGTGTGTCTGTTGCATAAGGTATTTGATTTATAGTCAGAGAGAGAGAGAGAGAGAGAGAGATGTGTTAGGGTTACAGAGAATGACCCCATCAGTCCCTCCCTTCCCTCCCTTCACCTCACCGCCCCCCTCTTCCCTTCTTGCCTTCGTTGATAAGCACACACAATGCCTCTCCTTTCTTGCTTCCTTGTGCTCTCTCTCTCTCTCTCTCTCTCTCTCTCTCTCTCTCTCTCTCACACACACACACACACACACACACACACACACACACACACCATATACCTGTGTCAATATACCTACTTTCATTATCTCTCTCTCTCTCTCTCTCTCTCTCTCTCTCTCTCTCTCTCTCTCTCTCTCTCTCTCTCTCTCTCTCTCTCTCTCTCTCTCTCTCTCTAAATACACCTCTATACACAAACATCATCACACACATCCCTTCCCTTCTCTTCCCTCCTTCCCTTCTCTCCTCTCCACCTCCCCTTTCTTTCCTTCCAATCCTTCTCTTTCTCTCCTTTCTTTTCCTTCCCTCCACGTCCACTGAGCCTCTCGTCTCCCCACAGAACGATATCTCCGGCAGGCCTCTCTATGATCTAATGCTGGAGGATGAACGGGACGAGATGAAGCAGTTCCTCTCCAATCCAGCTCTTGCGCCCAACCCAAGTAACTGGCCAGAGGAAAGCAAAGGTAAAGGTGGTAATAGCATAGTAGTCACGGTGTATTGAGGAGAATGGTAGACTTAACAGGGAAGCTAAGATAAGTGACAGAACAGTAGTCAGGGTGTATTGAAGAGAATGGTAGACTAACAGGGAAGGAAAGTTGAGAGAGACGAAAGACTTAGTGAAAGGTGAAAGATGGAGGAAAGGGGAGGAGGGAGGGAAGAAAGAGAAGGGAATGCAGGGAAAGAAAAGAAATGGAAGAGAAGAAAGGAAAGAAGGTGTAGGGAAGGAAAGGAAAGGGGAAAAAAAAGTGTGGGAAGGCTAGAAGGGAAGTGTAATCAGGGTGTATTGAAGAGAATGGTAAAATAATGATAATAATGAAATAGTCGTAGAATATTGTTAAATTTGTGTTCTTTGATGTTTTCATTGTTTTTTTTTATTTATTTACTTTTTTTTCAGTTGGTATGTTTGTTAGGAATGGTATTTCAGTTTTGTTATTGTTGTTATTGTTATTATTATTATTTTGTTCTTGTATTTTGTTAATTTTCTTCTTTTTAAACGTAGAAACAGAGAGAGAGAGAGAGAATCATATTTTTTGCTGTTGCCATTCTTCTTCTTTTCTTCTTCTTCTTCTTCTTATTATTATTATTATTATTATTATTATTATCATCATTATTATTGTTGTTTTTGTTGTCCGTCCCTAGTGGTTCTCCAGGGTAAACAGATAATAATAGTAACAGCTCTTACATAAATAAATAGAAAAATATCTGTGATAGGCTTATTAGAAGGTATTATTAGGCCTAAGCGTGGCTCTCCCTGTAAAAAAGCAGGCTTATGTTTTTTTTATTTGTTTTGATTTTTTTTCCCTCCGTTCATTGATTTACATGTGTTTCTCTGTTATTAACCCTTCAGTACTGGGACACATTTTTACCCATAGATTTGTGTACAATTAGACCATTTTATTGACATTAGGAAGGGTCTATGGAAGTCAGAAGGCTAATGGGCAGATACTTCACTATTTTAATCCTCCACATAAGTTTCTGAATCTGTTTAAAATCATCAAATAGTCAACGGAATGAATATGGAAATGTGTCGCGGTGCTCAAGGGGTTAATTGTGTGCAGTAAATCCCTTCTCTTGTTTTATCCTGATTTATTTATTCATTTATTTATTTATCCTGTTTTATTTTATTTATTTTCAACACCTGCAGTTGACCATTTTAATATTTTTGGGAATTATTTATATGTTTTTTATGTAAAGTTGTATTGTTAATATGTATATCCCATTGCCTCTCTCTCTCTCTCTCTCTCTCTCTCTCTCTCTCTCTCTCTCTCTCTCTCTCTCTCTCTTTCTCTCTCTCTCTCTCTCAGCATTATCTGGTGTGGGTGAAGTGATGGATGGAGGGAGGGGGGAGGAGAAGCAAGGTTATTAATGAAGGGAGCAATATTAAACTAGGAAAGATGAGATGAGATGGAAGGAAATGTGAATATAGAGAGAGGTGAATTAATTCTATTTGAATGTTAGGTGAGGTTGGGTTAGGCTGGGTTGGGTTGGGTTGGGTTGGGTTGGGTCAGGTTAAGGTTAGGTTGCTAATAATGATAATGAAAAATAAATTAAGTAAGTAGATAGACATTCTTCTACTACTACTACTACTACTACTACTACTTGTACTACTACTACTACTACTTCTACTTCTACTTCTACTACTACTACTACTACTACTACTACTACTACTACTACTTGTACTACTACTACTTCTACTTCTACTTCTACTACTACTACTACTACTACTACTACTACTACTACTACTACTACTACTCTTTTTATAATGTTGCTCCTCCTCCTCGTATAAATGCGAATCAGATTATTATTATTTTGTTATGTTATGGCCTATAGTGCCTGTAGGCATACTTGAAGAGTGTGTGTGGGAAGTGCTGTTCAGCTTCCACCCATTAGTATGCAGGGAATTTCATTTATAGTGGTGGACATATTTTTAGTGTAACCACCTCGAACCTGGGTATCATGGTGACATGTAGCTAACTTTAAACCACTCCACAAATGGCATAGCTTCAAAACGATATGTGGTGGGATTCCAACCAAGACGTGGATGTCTTCCCGATCCCACACTCACTACCTTATCTACTACACCACCGCCAGTCTGGACTTCCTTTGTATTCCCACCACTCACTCACTCACTCACTCACTCACTCACTCACTCACTCACTCACTCACTCACTCACTTTCCATCTCTCCCCATCACAGAGAAGTACACGCTAACAGTTCATCTGAAGCGGTCCAGCCGAGGTACCACCGTGGACTCCTTGTATGAACGGGTGCACCTCACAGGGTACTTTGAGCGGTACTCCTGCCCCAGCGAAGGTACAGTGTGTGTGTGTGTGTGTGTGTGTGTGTGTGTGTGTGTGTGTGTGTGTGTGTGTGTGTGTGTGTGTGTGTGTGTGTAATTCACTGTTTGATCTGCTGCAGTCTCTGACGAGACAGCCAGACGTTACCCTACGGAACGAGCTCAGAGCTCATTATTTCCGATCTTCGTGTGTGTGTGTGTGTGTGTGTGTGTGTGTGTGTGTGTGTTTGAATTGGCTGGCTTATTTATTTATCTATTTATTTATTTCATCCTTTTTGTACTCCTTATATTTCACCATTACGTCAATTCACAACAATTTTCTTTACTTTTTCTTCATTTTCTCAATAAAAGGCAAAAAGAAAGTATTTCCCTAGTTTTCTTTTTTTCTCTCTTTTTTCTTAACTTTTTCATCTTTTTTTGTGTGTTTTGAATTGCTGGATTGATGTTCTTGCTGTTTTTCCCTTTTTTTCTTTTTTTTCTTTTGTATCTTTCTTTCTCCTTTTTATATTTTCTCTTCCTTTTTCCCCATTTTTTTGTTTCTCTCTTTAACTCTTGATTTTTGTACCTTTTCCTTTTTTTTTTAGCTTTTTCTAGTTTTCATTTTTTTTTCTTTTCGTTTCCTTTTTCTGTTTTCTTTAATTCTTTTTTTACCTCTCTCTCTCTCTCTCTCTCTCTCTCTCTCTCTCTCTCTCTCTCTCTCTCTCTCTCTCTCTCTCTCTCTCTCTCTCTCACACACCGTGACATTGCTTTACAGATGGAGTGCTGGAGTTTAGCTGCAGTGAGGCGGAGGATTCAGTTCCCCTCAACAGCTGTGGCAGAGGCCTTCCCGGTGGTGGTGGTGGTGGTGGTGGTGGCAGCGGTGGTGGTGGTGGCAGTGGTGGTGGTGGTGGTGGTGGTAGTGGAGGATTATTTCAAAGCTCTCTTGCCAATTCACTACTCTCTCAGGAATCCACGAAGTAAGTCTGTTTATTGTTTATTGCAGTCCTTTAATGTTACTTTCTTAAATTTACCATATATTGCAGTTCCATTATTGGCATGTGAGTGAGTAATGGTGTGTGTGTGTTTGTAGGTTGGTGTTCGTGGCCATAGCGCGGCTGGACCGACCTCAGCTGGAGCGGGAGATGACCATCATTGAGCCCAGTAAGACAGAGTTCACCTCAAGACACAGCCTGGAGTGGAAATTTCTCTTCCTTGACCACAGGTAAGCAACACTTGGAAAAGCACAAAGATATTACATTGATGGTACATTGATAGATATTAGAGAGGCAGATAAAAAGATTGACAGATATTACATTGAGAGATTGCTAGATGATAGATACATATTAGAGTTATTAGATACATAGATATTACACTGATTGATAGATGGATGGATAGATATTAGACAGATAGATAATAAAGTGTTTTCAGTTCATTGTACAGTACATAGTAGAATAGACATATTACCATTGTATGTCATTCCTTTTTATTTATTCTTTATCATTTTATCTAAGAGAGAAAAAAAACATTCATTCTATTATCCTTTACATTATGGTGCTCTTTTTTTTATCCACTTACTTATTTCTTCCCCCATTTATTACAGGGCCCCCACCATCATAGGATACATGCCATTTGAGGTGCTGGGAACCTCAGGATATGACTACTACCACGTGGAGGACTTGGAGAAGGTGGCAGCCTGTCATGAGCAGTGTGAGTGTGGAGAGCCTGGGTGGAGGGGCTGTGGTGTGGATTGGGAAGGCTGGGAGGGTGCTGGAAAGGACAGAGAAGGATAAGGAAAGGTGGCAGGATGTAGGTACTAATGGTGAAGAGAGGAAGATTAAAGTAGAGAAAGGGTTTTGGAAGGAAAAGAAAGGGTAGGAGGGTGTAAGGAAGGATGTTGAAGGAAGAGAAAGGATGTCAAACGGACTGGAAGGGTGGGGAAGTGTTTTGGAAGGGAAGGGAAGGGTGAGGGAGAGTTTGAAGGGAGAGGAAGAGGGTTAGGGAAAGGAATGAAGAGGCGAGGAAGAGAGTTGAAAGAAAGAGGTATGAGAAAAGGATGTGAGAGAAATGGCAAGATATTAAAAGGAAGAGGAAGGGAATGAAAGTGTGTTAGAAGGGAGAAGTGGGCTGCAAGGGAGAAGTGTTGGAAGGGTGTGAGAAGGGAAGGGAAGGGTGTGGGATAGAAAAGGAAGGATATAAAATGGGATTCTTGACATGGGAACTAAAATATAATGAAAAGTAACTGTTTCTCACTCTTGTGTTCAGTGACAGTGTAGCTGAGTACAGGCATTTCTCAATTTATGTGAGGGATACGTTTCTAAAGGAATCTCGTAATGGGAAAAGCGGATAAAATGAACATGATTACTAAACTAAACTGTATACTGTTTCATGTTTTACTGTATTTGATGGCTCATAAGACTTATAAGACACACCCACTGTTGGCAGACATTGAAATAAAAAAAAAGAAAAAAGATAAATGAGCAGATTTAAGCTCTGAATATGAAGTGAAGGATTTCACCTGATATTTGAAGACTCACATGTATTTAAATCATTATTAGATCCCAATATTTTGCATTTGAAAACTTTGATCATTGATAGTAGACTACACACCAATCCTGCTGTGACTTGTGAGATGTAAACACATACCTGACATATGGCATTGGTGGTGACTGTGAGAAAGTCAGACACTACAGGGCTAATGATTAAATTTTTTTTTTTTTTTTTTTTTTTTTTTACATCTTAAAAGATTGGTGCAATCTTAATTGTGTGAAGTGTGTCTTATTGCAAAGAGTAATGGCATCACACTAAAGAACACAGTGAAGTTTGCCTGTGTCAAGATCAAGATTGCTGACTCCGACCACATTTGTTTTGGTTCACATAATGTGTGGTGCATGGTTACCTGCGAAATTTTTCCTGATTGGTGTCATTCTATGTGAATTGCTAGTAAGTATGACTTATTATATATTGTTACGTTGAAAGAAAGAGTTGTTTTGTGGTGTACCTATCATCACTTTGTTTACATCTGTGAAGATGTCTGGGGTTTGAATTTTGAGCCTCTGTTGCCACCAATCACTGTCTCATACTGAACTTGGCCTCATAGGATGCAGGGTCATTTCCTGAGTCTTATTTTGGAGAAAAGGGTGCATCTTTTGAGCCATCAAATACAGTATATATATATATATATATATATATATATATATATATATATATATATATATATATATATATATATATATATATATATATATATATATATATATATATATATATATATATATATATATATATATATATATATATATATATATATATATATATATATATATATATGTGAACCAAAACAATTTTCCCCATAGGAATCAATGTAATATAGATTAATATGTTCCTATATATGTTCCTATATACTGTATATGTTTGCGTCTGAGAGAGCGTCTCAGCAACACCCTGCGATCCCTACAGCATGTATCCTCCAACAAATCCTTTTGTGCACCTCTCAGCTGCAATAAACAAAGAATGATCATTGCTACAGTAACAAGGTCTAACTGATCTTCCTGACAGTGTTTATCATGCATCGCTAGCTGTCCTGAAGGTGAAGCGCTCCTGTGGTGCAATCATTTGTGATGACAATATGGCGGCCCAAACAGACATCTAGTAGAATCTCATAACATGAAGTTTGCCATACTAGCAAAGCATCTTGACATCATGTTATTCTAAATAATTTGTGCATCTGGACACCACATGTTCAAACCCTCTTACATGATGTCACAAAGTAAACAAAGCCATTAGCATCTGGAATCACCTGCTAGGCAGCAATATCTGCTTGATACCTCTAGCGGGTAGCATTGCCACCCATATACTGACACGTGCGAACCCACCTTCAATCAAAGGATATGGGTTGTGGGATATATATACGATATGTTTGGTAAGGCACTGAGAGAGGAGAATGGAGAGAGACATCAACTCTAGCGGTGTGAGGGTAACAATGAAATACTTGGAACATTTATATTATCCCATATAGATGTATGTTGTAATTACAAAACAATCATCATTATTTTAGGGAACTCATTTCAAGCCAAGCTTTTTTGGGCCCTGCACAAAGGGATAGTGTGTTGGCTAGAGAAACACCTGGTGGCTGCATCATGAAACTCAACCGGCTGTACAACTTGATTTTCTTGACATTATGTTATTCTAAACAATCCATCTAATTTGAAAAAAAACTAATTTTTTTACCTCATGTTATTTTGAAATTGCATAATCTGAACACGCATAAAACAAGAAATACCTGCACTGTAATAAGGCCAGTGTTGGTTTGATGTAGAATCTTGTGTTTCAACTTTAGAACTGTCTTCTGTGTCTGTTAGAAAGATTTTGATTTATATTTTTTGTCTCAGATATGTATTTTTTTTTTTTTTTTTTTTTTTTTCTGATTTATTTGTTTTTTTTTTTTCTTTTTTCTTTTTTATTATTTATGTCTCTGATTTTTTTTTTTTTTTTTTTGTATCTTTTGTTTCTGATGTAAGTTTTTTTTTAACTTTCTGTTTGTTTTGTTTCCCTGTCTCCTGCTGCTGCCACCACCACCACCACCACCACCACCACCACCACCACCACCACCACCACCACCACCACAGTGATGAAGACAGGCAAGGGCACCTCCTGCTACTACCGGTTCTTGACGAAGGGGCAGCAGTGGATCTGGCTGCAGACTCAGTACTACATCACCTACCACCAGTGGAACTCCAAGCCCGAGTTCATTGTGTGCACCAATACTGTCATCAGGTGTGTGTTCATATGTCAGGTCCTTTAGTTCAGACACCATCTTTGTAGCTATCTTCTGGTTCCGAGCTTATCTTCTTATATCTTTTTTAGAGCTCAGTGTTCACACCACTGCTGCATATTCCAGCTTTGGGCGTATCACACTCGTGATAATTTTTTTTCATCATATCTTTGTCCATGGATTGAAATGCCACTAATATTAGTCAACATTTTATATGCTAATCCAAATATCTTACTTATGTGTTTTTTGGGGTTCAGATCTTCCTATATAATCACTCCCAGATCTTTTTCCTCTTTAGTCTTCATTATTTGTTCCTCTCCCATCAGATAGATTCATACTGGTCTTCTCTTCCTCTTTCCCAATTCCATTACGTGACATTTCTTGGCATTGAACTCTAATTTCCACTTTTTACTCCACTCGTAGATTTTGTTTATATCTTCCTGCAACAGCAAACAGTCCGCTCGGGTTTTGATTACTCTTGGCAATTTTGCATCATCAACAAACAAATTAGTATAACTGTTTACCCCATTTTGTATGTCATTTACATATACCTGGAACATAATGGGGCTAACACTGACCTTTGTGGCACTCCACTCCTTACTTTACCCCAAGATGAGTAGAGGCAACTCCCGTTTAACGAAGGGGTTACGTTCCTAAAAAACACTTCTTTAAGCGAAACTTCGTTAAGCAAACCGATTATAACAAGTTTAACCCCTGATTTGAACTTTCATTGAGAGTAAGCAAAGCGAGAGTGCATCATAGTACAGTAAAATGTTTAATGAAAGTAAAAATTATGAAGTTAAACATTTAGGTAGTTTAATTTAAGTCATTATAATGTACACTAAAGTATTTATTGACGTAACTTTATAATGTTGATGATCTTAACTTTATGAAGGGAGGAAGAGTGAAATGGGAAAGATACTAACCGGCAACCTGTGGAATGTAAACAAAATGCGCATCATTGTACTGCATACAAAACTTATGTACCACATTTCCACAAGGCTTTCCATTTTATCCATTGTAGAGTCACAAGTTCAGGTGGTTCTTTTAGCTTCCAAGGAAGATACGGTCTCACCAGCCTTCTTAACCCCTTCGCGCCGGATGTTAAAAAAGTCCGCCTGTATGATATACGGGTGGTAGTGCGCTACCCAGCTGGAAACTCGTGCAAGCTTGTCATACTTGTTGTCTTTGTGTATTATGCTGCTATTTTTTAGTCACTATATCGCCTTCGAAGAGGAAAGTGGACGCTTCTCTCTTCGGAGAGAGAGAGAGAGAGAGTGACATTTGCTAATATTTTAGACACAAGCGGGACGCATGTAGCTTATCTTTCGAGAAGAAGAGGGGGAGGCAGGGAAGGGAGAGGGAAACAAGGAGAGAGAGAGAGAGAGAGAGAGAGAGAGAGAGAGAGATTAGAAAATTTGTTGTTTTTGTATTTGTGTGTGTGTGTGTGTGTGTGTGTGTGTGTGTGTGTGTGTGTGTGTGTGTGTGTGTGTGTGTGTATTTACCTATTTGAATTTACCTATTTGTGTATTACAGGGCCCGAGCTAAGCTCTCTGTGTCCTGTCTCCTTGTCCATTCCTGTCATATCTCTCTTTCATCTGATTGACACACACCGCGTCAACGACATGACTGCTCAGTTTGTGTGTGTGTGTGTGTGTGTGTGTGTGTGTGTGTGTGTGTGTATGTGTGTGTGTGTGTGTGTGTGTGTGTGTGTGTGTGTGTGTGTGTGTGTGTGTGTGTGTGTGTATTTACCTAATTGTAACATACGGGAAAAGAGCTATGCTCGTGTTGTCCCGTCTCCATATCTATTAATGTCCAGCTTTTTCTTAAAATCATGAATATTCCTTGCGTTGACCACTTCCACGTCTAAACTATTCCATGCTTCCACCCTTCTATGAGGGAAGCTATATTTTTTCACATCTCTCCTATAAGTGGCCATTTTAGTTTTTTCCCATGCCCTCTCGACATTCTTCCATTCCACATACACAGATCTTCCCTATCCATTTTTTCCATGCCAATCATCACTCTGTATATTGCTATCAGGTCTCCCCTTTCTCTCTGTTTTCCAGGGTTGGAAGTTGCATTCTTTTCAGTCTGTCTTCATAAGTCAAATCTCTTAAGTCAGGCACCATTTTCGTTGCAGCCCTCTGTACTTTCTCTAGTTTCCTTATGTGTTTCTTTAAGTTCGAGCCCACTGTATTGTTGCATATTCAAGCCTCGGTCTTATCATTGCAGTAATTATTTTCTTCATCATTTCTTCATCTAGATATACGAACGCCACTCTTATGTTCCTCAATAAGTTCAATACTTCTCCAATTATTTTGTTTATATGTCTCTCTGGCGATAGGTCATTGGTAATTGTCACCCCAAGGTCTTTTTCTTCATGACTGGTTTTATGTCTTCATTTCCTATCTTGTACATACTCCTGATTCTTCTTTCACTCTTGCCAAACTCTATTTTCTTGCATTTTGTCGTGTTGAACTCCATTTGCCATGTACAGCTCCATTTCCATATTCTGTCCAAGTCTTCCTGGAGTAGTTCGCAATCTTTGTCACATCTCACTTTTCTTAACAATTTTGCATCGTCTGCAAATAGGCTCACATAACTGGACACCCCATCCACCATGTCATTTATGTAGACTGCGAACATTACTGGTGCCAACACTGATCCCTGTGGAACTCCACTCTCCACCAATCCCCATTCTGATGGTCTGTCCTTAATTATTGTTCTCATTTCTCTTCCTACCAAAAGTCTTCCATCCATTTTAGTAAACTGCCATGCACTCCTCCTACCATTTCAAGTTTCCAGATCAGTCTCTGGTGTGGTACCTTATCAAAGGCCTTTTTAAATCCAGATATATTCCATCAGCCCAACCATCTCTTTCCTGTATTACATCTATCACCCTCGAATAGTAACATATCAGGTTTGTCGTGCATGAACGCCTTTTCCTAAAACCAAATTGACACTCACAAAGTATGTCATTTTTCTCCAAGAAGTCTGTCCATCTAGTCTTCACCACCCTCTCACACATCTTAGCTACCACACTTGTAAGTGACACTGGTCTATAGTTCAATGGGTCTCTCTTGTTACCTGATTTATAGATTGGGACAATGTTAGCTCTTTTCCAGTCTTGGGGCACTACACCTTCCCTTAATGAGGCATCAATTACTTCACAAACTTTTTCTGCCAATTGCTCCCTGCATTCTCTTAAAATCCATCCTGATACCCCATCAGGTCCCACAGCTTTTCTCACTTCTAAACTCCCCATCATGTTCTTGATCTCCTCCACAGTTACTTGAAACTCCTTCATAATCCCTTTCTGTTCCATTACCAGTGGTTTGTCAAAAGCAGTCTCCTTTGTGAATACCTTCCGAAAGCATCCATTCATAGCCTCTGCCATTTCCTGGGATCTTCACTGCATACTCCATTTACTTCTAAACTTTCAATACTTTCTCTATTTTTGATGTTGTTGTTCACATGTCTGTAAAAAGCCTTGGTTGGTCTTTACATTTATCAATTATATCCTTTTCTTGTTTCTTTCTTTCTTCTCTTCTAATCAACACATATTCATTTCTTGCTCTTTTGTAACTTTCCCACTGCTTAATCCGTCTTTTCCTTCTCCACCTCTTCCATGCATCCTCTTTTCTTGTTCTAGCCTTTTCACATCTATCGTTAAACCAGTCCTGCTTTCCAACTTCTCTATGTTGTCTTATTGGTACAAATTTTTCTCACCTTCTTTGTATATTTTTATAAATTCCTTCCACTTTTCATTTGCTCCTTAGCACTCTTGAATTTCATCCAATTTGTCTCTTGAAAGAATTTCTTTAGGTTTCCAAAATCTGTCTTGGCATAATTCCATCTTCCCACTTTATATTCTTCATTTCTTCTAGATTTCTCTTCGTCTATCACCTTGAACTCCAAAACTGCATGATCACTCTTTGCTAAAGGGCACTCCACCCTCATCTCCTCAATGACCATTGGCTCTGTACTAAAGACCAAGTCCAGTCTTGACGATGCTCCCTCTCCTCCAAACCTAGTATCTTCTTTGACCCACTGAGTTAACACATTTTCCATTGCCAGTGTCAATAGTGTATTTCCCATGTTGTCTCTGATCCTTCCATTGACCAGTCCTCCCAACACACCTCTTTACAATTAAAATCTCCCATCATTATAGTTCGTTCACAGCCACCCAACATTTCTTCCAGACATGTTCCTGTATCACTTATCATTTCTTCATATTCCTGTACTGACCATGCATTTGTCTTAGGTGGTACGTACACCACTATGTAGTGCCTCTTTTTCCTTCATTAGTTTCTGCTCTGATCTTTAGCACTTCTGCCTTTCCCATACCTTTTTCACTTGATCCACCTTTATATCTTTTTAACCAGCAACATCACTCCTCCTCCCATCTTACCTACTCTATTTCTTTTCCAAACGTTATATTTCCTTCTCCAACCTTCATCAGGTCTTCTCCTCTCTCAGTTTTGTTTCAGTAAGACCCACAATATCTGGGTTCTTGTCCCTCAAGTAATCGTTGAGTTCTAAAATCCCGATATCACTCCATTTATGTTGGAATACATTACATTTCGCTCATATGTAAGTTTCTTTAGTCCTTTCTTGCTGTACTTTTCTGGGTTATGAACCACTTCCTCAGTCTCATATCCAAGATTCTCCAGAAAAACTCTTTCTTCTCCTCTTCTGTCCTCTCTTCATTTTTTTCAAAGCCTCCTTTCTCAACTCATTTAACATTTCTCTTTCCTTTTCACCGAGATCTCTTCTCAACCAAATCTTCCTTGTTGTTTCCTGCTGGGCTAGCCTCCATGACTTCTCCACCAATTCATCTACATCCTTTTGTGACTTAAGTTTGATTCTTATTGGCCTCATACCTTCTCTTGTGAACTTTCCAATTCTATGGAAGTCCTCTATTTCTTGTACTAGGTCTTTTCCTCCTCCTGCACCACATTAATGATATTATTTATCACCTTTTTATGTTTTTCTCTCTCCATTTTACTCGGTGTCTTATCCTCCTCCACACCAAATATCACCACACATCTCTTTTGTCTACAGTTTCCTCACCAATGTCTCATTTGACTTAATAACCTTCACCACTTTCTCAGCTATCTTCTCTTCTATGATCTGTTGATCTATAATTTCAGCAAGGCCCAAAGTTTTCTCCCTGACTCTTTGATTTCCTTTTCCAGACTTGCAACTTTGTAATTTACCTCCTTTCTTTCCACTTCCTGACTTTTTTTCCATTCAGCCTGCTTCTCCATCACTTTTCCTAGAGATTCTCCACATTTTTGCAATTCACTTTAATTAGCTTAACTTCCTCTTTCAGTGCTGCATTTTCCTTCTTCATATCGGCACAGTCTTTCTTTACATTGTCATAACTCGTTTCCAGGCCCTCATACTTTTCAAACAGTTTTTCAATTTTACCTTCTAACTCCAGAATTTTCTTCACATAAGCGCTCTTCTCCATTATTCCTTGAAACCCTGTGAAGTCTGATTCCTCTTTCGAGTTCACGGCCGCCATGTTGCGCAGATGTAAACAAACCAGCTGATGGCTCAAACGCAGGCTACAGTTTATATTTACCTTCACTGGACATTATTTTGCTAATCAACAGTTAACATGACTATATGGAGACGGGACAAACATTACCAGCTCCTTTCCCACCTTGGTTACTCTTAGGTAACTGTAGAATTATAGATGATTGCTCTGAGCTCAGCGACCACCTCCGCCATCGACGATGTCCCGTGTGTGTGTGTGTGTGTGTGTGTGTGTGTGTGTGTGAATGTTACAAGGCGGGACGATGTAACTTATCTTCGAGAGGGAGAAGGGAGGAGGGAAGGAGATGGGGAGGAGGAAAGGGAGATGGGAGAGGAGAGAGAGAGAGAGAGAGAGAGAGAGAGAGAGAGAGAGAGAGAGAGAGAGAGAATGGGAACAGTCTATGCCATTGGGTAATTTTAGACACAAGGCAGGACGCATGTAGCTTATCTTTAGTGATTGGTGGAGACAAGGATGGTGGGAGGAGCACTAGGTTTTCAAGGACAGCATACGGCGTGTGTAGTTGGTATCCAACACACTATACGGGACAACTGAACTGAAGAAAGCTCAGAAAAGAAATATGATGTCTATGTAGGCGTCACCGTATTTGCTACTGGGGCTTCATGACGCCCACATAGGCATCACCGTATTGAAGGGGTTAATAGAGTCTGCTGACTTGAAAATAGAGACAGTATAATATGGAGTCAAGATGGTGGCCAGCACTGCTATAGTTTTCTGGCCTCTCGTGTCTGTGAATAATATCTAGCTTCATTTGGAGAGTAAGAGACTTCCTGGTCTTCTTACGAACACTAGGCCAATTGCAGGGCTTTTGGTTGTAAGTTGAGCTAGGAAGACAGGCTGCTGCTGACGCTGTTATGTTTTGACTGGGGAGTGAGTGTTCCGCGTGTTGTCCACGAGAGGCTTGATCTTTATTCTATAGGTGTCCCAGGATTTTTCCTGAGGCAGGCCTTAGTACCAGCAGTTCCTGGTGTATTCAAAAGCCTGTCAGCTTGCGTGATATGGTGAAGCTTTCAAATTTGGAAAAAAATTACCTGGATAAAACTTCGTTAAAGCAAGTTTGGTGTTCTTTAACCCATAAAGTGTTTAGTACGTATATATACGTTCGGGAGGGAAAGTGTTTAGTACGTATATATACGATCATCGTTTTCTTTTACTTCAAGGCACCTAAACCTGTAGAAATGGTTCAAGATGTCTTTTCTATGCCTAAATATGATTTTGAAAGCTCACTCTCATTTTTATTGTATTGCTGTGGTCTATTACATAGAATGTATCCATGACCACGAATGATTTATTGAAAAAATAGGTATATTTATAAAAATATGTCAGTGGTGTCATAATTACTTATCAATATACTCAAAATACTGTTCAGTAGATCAGCTATTTTTATATCATTCCAACTTGAATAGCAATTTCAATATATTTTGTGTTCATGCGTACAGTCATCGTCGGTTGTGTTGGCAGCCCTGGGGCGTGAGGCGCCGGGTTGGCGGGTTGGCCCAGCAATGAGTCATGATAGCCAGACACGCTGCTACACCCTCGCTGTTAGCACGTGTTGTCCTGTGCACCATGCCGCTGGGCTTGACATCGGCGCAAATAGAGAATATTCTCTATGACGATAATGTCACAGAGTTGGGGGACAGTGATCTCTCTGAGGAGGACGATGAAGATGACTCTGATTACATACAATCAGACAGGGGGAGTGATGATGAAAATGAAAGTGAATCTGCTGCTGCTCATTCCAGCAAGAAGCGGAAAAGGGATGGTGGTGAGTCTGGGCTTGTAGTAGGTGCTTCCTCACTATCAGCTTCTCAGCCACTGCATGACCTCGCTAGTCAAGCGCACACACCATCTACATCCCAAGCTCAACACCAAACAATAAATGCTGATGCTGATGTACAATGGGAATGGAGAGATGGTCATGACTTTTTGCCCACTGATTTTCAGTTTGATCTTCATGGTCGTGGTATACCACATGGACTCGTTCATGATGGCAGCACAGAGAGTGAATATTTTAGGTTGTTTTTCACGGAAGACATAATGGCTCATATAGTCAAAGAAAGCAACAAGTTTCATGGCTTTATGATAGCAGGTAAAATACTCCATCCACACTCTCGTTTCTTGCAATGGCAGGACACAGATGTAAAAGAAATGTACTCATTTTTGGCTTTAGTTATGCTGATGGGGCTCACTCCAAGGAAAATTATAAGGAATACTGGTCGACAGATCCACTTCTTCGCCAGCCTATTTTCAGTAAAATCATGTCAGTAAACAGGTTCATTGCTTTGCTACAAGCCTTACACTTCCAAGATAACACTCAGCCAACTGATGATGACAAAATGAGAAAAATAAGGCCCATCTTTGACTACATTTGCCATAGTTTCAAGTCATCATTCAAACCATTTCAAAATTTAGTTATTGATGAATGTTTGGTTCTGTGGCGTGGTAATTTACACTTTCGCCAGTACATCCCATCCAAGCGCCACCGATTTGGCCTAAAACTATTTGTTCTTTGTGACTGTGAAACTGGCTTCATTTTGGACATGATTTTGTACACTGGGGCAAGAACTAACATCAAAGAGAATAAGAAGTTGGGCATATCAGGAAGCGTTGTCAGTACCATGCTTGAGTCTTACCTTGGTCAAGGACATATACTTTTGTTGACAACTGGTACACCAGTCCTACACTGTTCCACTATCTGCATGAGAGAATGACTGGGGCCTGTGGTACGGTAAAGCCAAATCGCAAGTTTATGGCCAAATTCCCCATCGGACTGCAGAAGGGCGATGTTGTTCACAAGCAGGCAAACAACATTCTTGCAGTGAAATGGAAGGACAAGAGAGACGTCATCTCCTCACCAGTGTCCACGAACCAAAGTTGCAAACGAGTGAGAACATTGACCATTCCACAAAACCTTCATCGACAAACCTGAATGTGTTATTGTCTACAACCAAAACATGCGCCTTGTAGATAAAAGTGACAGCATGATGTCATCTGTGGAATGTTCAAGGAAAACAATGAAATGGTACAAAAAGATGTTTTTTCATCTGATTGACTGTGCTGTCCTCAACGCCCATATTCTATACCAGGTCAAAACTGGCGAGAAGCCGACACTCCATGACTTCACAAGGGAGGTAATAAGACAGCTTCTTGAGCAGTATTCGGAGCCTCTTCCTACAGCAGGACGACGACGAGCATCTCATGGTGACGATCCTACACGTCTCACAGGTCGTCATTTTCCCAAGTATATCCCACCTACAGCTGCCAAGAAAACGCCCAAAAGCCTTGTCACGCCTGCCGCACCACCACACTCCGCCAAAGCAACGCAAAGATACGAGGTTCATGTGTTCTCTGCGACACGGCTCTTTGTCTGGACCTGTTTTTGAGGTATATCACACTCTCAAGATATACTAGAGTGGTATAGATAATTGTAAATAATGTATATACTATAGAGCATAGGAAAATATGTTTCATTTGCTGCTAATGAAAGACAGAAGTTTATAATACGGAAACCTGAAAGTTTACAGGTACAGGATTTTTTTCCCCATGGCCGTTTATAATACGGAAACCTGAAAGTTTACAGGCACAAGTTTTTTTTTCCCTATGGCCGTTTATAATACGGAAACCTGAAAGTTTACAGGCACAAGTTTTTTTTTTCCCTATGGCCGTTTATAATACGGAAACCTGAAAGTTTACAGGCACAAGTTTTTTTTTTCCCTATGGCCGTTTATAATACGGAAACCTGAAAGTTTACAGGCACAAGTTTTTTTTTCCCTATGGCCGTTTATAATACGGAAACCTGAAAGTTTACAGGCACAAGATTTTTTTTCCCTATGGCCATGATATGCGTATTTGCGTGTCAACAGTTAGTTGTAGGTACATTAGCCAATACACTTTTCCCTATGGAAGCATCAATTGCCACATTATTTCTGCTGTCTTATATGCACATGTGCTTTCATATCATTCATTCCTCATCTTATTTACTTTGGCCCACAGTAGATAGATAGAAGTATAGAACTGTAGTTGTAGTTAATGTAGTGTTAGCTATACAGGCAGCCTCGTTGGGCCCAACAGGGTTGTTGCTGTCTGTTTCTCCTTTGTATTCATTCCTGGCTCGGAACCTGAGTCATCAGTTTCCCAGCCATACAGATTTTCATGGATATGTTACAGTCCAGAGGTAATACACAATTACCTCTTAGATATACTTGTAAAATTGGGATGTTATGTAAATTGTACAGTAGCAGAGCAATACCAAATTGGTCGGCAGCAAATGCAAAGACGCGAAGCTACGTAGTAAATGGGAAAATGTTTGGGGTATGTGATCAGCTCATCGGGCGGGCTGTGGTATGCAGGAGTACCAACATAAAAAACAAAATTGTATAATGGGTTATTTGGGCAGCTGTGTGTAATTTTTTTGTTGTTGGTGTTACAAAACATGTTATGCTTGTGCAATGAAGGGATAATATTGTGCTACTTATATACACATAGAGAAAATATAGTCTGTAATGAGTGATAAATTTGGTACTATGATATGACTATAGAAAGGCTAGACAAACAATCCTCAGATATATTTTACAAGAAACTCAAACTAAACAATATATAGTCATGGAAGAAGCATTCACAGTGTGTCGGAAATAATAAATAAGAAGCGGAAGTTACATAGTACTGTTCTACATTTTTCGTCTTACGCACCACCACTGGAGTATTGGTGCCACGCGTGAAAGGACTCACAGAAAATGACAGCTTACAGGGAACACACATATATCGCATTTATATCGTTCAAATCAGCTATTTTTTTTTCAATTTTATAAGACAATAATATTATTTGGCCAAAATCCAACCCCACATGACCTGTTTCACTCCTATAAAGCAACACTGCGCGGGTTAAACGAGCAGATGGTAGTAAAATGAAACCTTCGTTGTAGCGAAATTTCGTTGTGTGAACCTTCGTTAAACGGGGGTTGCCTGTATGTATCTCTGATCATAGTTCTCATCTTTCTGTCCTTCAAGTAATCCCTTATCCAATCTAATAAATGTCCTCTCAGTCTTCCTATGCTCTCTTAACTTCCAAAGTAGTCTGCCATGATGGACTTTATCAAAAGCCTTTTGTACCAGGTATACTGTGTCCACCCATCCATCTCTCCCTCCAGTCCTTCTATTACTCTTGAGTAGAAACTTAATAAGTTCGACACACATGTCTGTCCTGTCCTGATCCCAAATTGCATGTTCAATATAACATGTCGCGAACCCAAATTGCCTGTTTGATGTAACATGTTCTTCCAGATATTTAACCCATTTTTCTTTGATAACAATTTCACATATCTTACCCACAACACTTGTAAGTGACACTGGTCTGTAATTTAATTGCTCAGTTGACTTTCCTCCTTTGAATATTGGGATTATCTTGGCTCTCTTCCATTCCAGTGGTACTCTCCCTTCTTTTAATGAAGTTGTAACCATTTCCCAAATTGGACCTAACAGTTGCTCTTTACATTCATTTAGCACCCAGCCTGATACACCATCTGGCCCCATTATTTTAGTACTTATCAATTTCTTCATCATTTCTTTGTCTATATAGTGAAATGCTAATCCAATATTCCTTAGCAAATTATGTCTCTCTGAAAATTCTATCTATGTGGCTTACCGGTTGATTGTTTTCTTCCATCGTCACTCCCAAGTCCTTTTCCTTTTTTACTTTTTCTAGTTCTACTCCATCTCCCATCTTATAGATTCCCACTGGTCGTGTGCGTGTGTATTTACCTATTTGTGTATTACAGGGCCAGAGCTAAGCTCTCTGTGACCTGTCTCCTTGTCCATTCCTGTCATATCTCTCTTTCATCTGATTGACACACACTGCGTCAACGACATCACTGCTCAGTTTATTCCACTTATCAGTGCTATGATGCGGGAAACTGTATTTTCTCACGTCATTTAGACAGATGTCATTTATTAGCTTTTTTCCATGTCCTCGGAGATGATTACATGTGGTCACCTTTATCAACTCTCTGTCCAGTATGTCAATCTTGTTCACCAATTTATACATAGTTATCATGTCTCCTCTTTTTCTTCTCTCTTCTAATGTGGTCAGCCCCAGCTTCCTCAGTCTTTCCTCATAGTCTAACTCCCTGAGTCCTGGTACCATCCTTGTTGCCAGCCTTTGTACCCTTTCTACCTTCTTCACATTTTTCTTCATATGCAGTGACCAGACACATGCTGCATATTCTAACTGGGGTCTTATTAAGGTACATAATAACTTCTTCATCATTCCTTCATCTAGGTAGTGGAATGCAAGGCCAATATTTTGAAGCATGTTATATGTTTTCAAAAAAATCTTGTTAATGTGTTTCTCTGGTGACAAAGTGTTTTGCACGGTTACTCCTAATGTCTTTCTCCTCATTGGTCTCTTTAATTTTCTCATCACCCAGCCTGTAATCCCTGTTTGGTCTGTATCTACTTCTTCCCATTTTCATAACATGGGTCTTGTCTATATTAAATTCCATCTGCCACTCCTTACTCCACTCATATATTTTATCAAGATCTTCCTGTAACTTGTTACAATCTTCCATATTCTTTACTCTCCTCATAATTTTAGTATCGTCCGCAAACATGTTCATGTAACTGTCAATTCCTACTGGCATATCATTAACATAAATCAAAAACATGATGGGACCAAGCACTGACCCTTGTGGAACTCCACTGGTTACCATCTTCCACTCGGCCTTACTTCCTCTCACCACTGTTCTCATTTCTCTTCCCATTAAGTAATTTTTCATCCATTTTGCTAGTTTATCATTTACTCCTCCAATCTTCTTTAGTTTCCACATCAGTCTATTGTGTGGTACTTTATCAAAGGCCTTTCTCAAGTCCAGGTAGATAGCATCCACCCATCCCTCTCTATGTTGTAGTATGTCAGTCACTCTTGAATAAAAACATAATAAATTGGATACGCACGATCTTCCTTTCTGAAACCAAACTGTCTTTCACTCAGAATGTTTTCACTTTCTAGATACTCACTCCACTTAGCTTTAATTACTTCTTCACATACCTTGCACAATATACTAGTCAACGATACTGGTCTATAATTTAGCGGTTCCATTCTACTACCATTCTTATATATAGGCACAATGTCAGCTCTTTTCCACTCTTTCGAGACTAATCCTGTTCGTATGGAGGTTTCCACAATATCAAATACGGGGTTCAACAATTGATCCTTACATTCATTTAGCAACCTTCCAGATATGCCATCAGGCCCCATTGATTTATTGTGTGTGTGTGTGTATTTACCTAGTTGTATTTACCTAGTTGTAGTTTTACAGTGGCTGGGCTTTATGCTCGTGTGGCTCCGTCTCCATATCTACACTTATCCAATCTTACTTTAAAAGTATGCACACTCGTTGCAGACACTATTTCTTCATTTAAACTGTTCCACGTCTCAATACATCTTTGCGGGAAACTATATTTTTTAACATCTCTCAGACATCTTCCTTTACTCAGCTTTTTACTATGCGATCTTGTGCTTCGAATGTCATATTCTTCTCTCAGGATCAGTTTCTCATTATCCACTTGGTCCATTCCGTTGATCAATTTAAAAACTTGTATCAGGTCTCCTCTCTCCCTTCTTTGTTCCAGGGTTGGTAGATCCATAGCCTTTAGTTTCTCCTCATATGTCATCCCTTCAAATTCTGGAACCATTCTTGTAGCCATTTTTTGTAGTCTCTCCAATTTCCTTATGTGTTTTTTTTTTTATAAGGGGTCCACACTACTCCTGCATATTCCAATCTGGGTCTTATTAAAGTACTTATCAATTTCTTCATCATTTCTTTGTCCATGTAGTGAAATGCTACTCCAATATTCCTTAGCAAATTATATGTTTCTCTAAAAATTCTATCAATATGGCTTACTGGTTGATTGTTTTCTTCCATCGTCACTCCTAAGTCCTTTTCCTTTTTTACTTTCTCCAGTTCTACTCCATCTCCCATCTTATAGATTCCCACGGGTCGTTTTTCACTCTTTCCCATTTCCATGACATGGCTTTTGTTCACATTGAATTCCATTTCCCACTTTTTGCTCCATTCCCATATCTTATTTAGGTCTTCTTGCAGTATTTCACAATCCTCTTTTTGCTTTATAACTCTGCACAGTTTCGTATCATCTGCAAACAGATTTATGTAGCTGTTCACTCCTTCTGGCATGTCGTTAATATAAATGAGGAAAAGTATTGGTGCCAATACTGACCCCTGTGGCACTTCGTTTTCTACTGGTCTCCACTTGGACTTCATATCTTTAACTACCGTCCTTATTTCTCTCCCCCTCAAATAATTTTCTATCCATCTCAATGTACTTCCTTTTAAGCCACCCTTCTCCTCTAACTTCCACAATAATCTTGCATGTGGCACTTTGTCAAATGCCTTTTTTAAATCCAAATAAATGCAGTCAACCCATCCCTCTCTCTCTTGTACTCTATCAACTATTCTAGAATAGAAACTCAATAAATTAGTTACACAAGACCGTCTTTTCCTTAAACCAAATTGGCTATTTGATATTAATTTGTTGTCTTCAAGGAACTTGATCCATTGTTTCTTTATTATTCTTTCACACATCTTGCATACTACACTAGTTAGTGATACCGGTCTGTAATTTAAAGGTTCTTCCTTCCTTCCACTCATATATGGGAACCACCTCAGCTCTTTTCCATTCTACTGGTACTGTTCCATTTTCTATTGAGCATTTTATGATGATGTATATAGGACTTGCTAGTTCTTCCCTGCATTCTTCCAGTATTCTGCCTGAGACTTCATCTGGTCCCATTGCCTTGTCTTCATCCAGTTCCTTCATTAATTCTTTTATTTCAAGCTTGGTTACTTTAATCTCTTTCATATAGACTGTCTCTCTATTACCCTGTGTGTGTGTGTGTGTGTGTGTGTGTGTGTGTGTGTGTGTGTGTGTGTGTGTGTGTGTGTTTACCTAGTTGTAGTTTTACAGGGCCTGGGCTTTATGCTCGTGTGGCCCCGTCTCCATATCTACACTTATCCAATTTCTCTTTAAAACTATGCACACTCGTTGCTGACACCACTTCCTCACTCAAACTATTCCAAGTCTCAACACATCTTTGCAGGAAACTATATTTTTTAACATCTCTCAGACATCTTCTCTTCCTCAGTTTCTTACTACAGGCAACCCCCGTTTAACGAAGGTTCACACAACGAAATTTCGCTACAAAGAAGGTTTCATTTTACTACCATTTACTCGTTTAACGAACACCAAACTCGCTTTAACGAAGTTTTATCCAGGTAATTTTTTCCAAGTTTGGAAGCCTCGTCATCACGCAGTTTCCACAAGCTTTTGAATACACCAGGAGCCGGAAATACTAAGGCCTGCCTCAGGAGAAATCCTGGGACACCTGTAGAATCAAGATAAAGATCAAGATCAAGCTTCTCGTGGACAACACGTACCCTCACTCCCATAACAGCGTCAGCAGCAGCTCGTCTTCACTCGCTCAACTTACAACCAAAACGCCCTGCAATGTGGCCTAGCATTCCTAAGAAGACCAGGAAGTCTCTTACTCGCGAAGTGAAGCTAGATATTATTCACAGACACGAGAGTGGCAAGAAAACTATAGCATTGCTGGCCACCATCGTGACTCCATCTACTGTCTCTACTATTTTCAAGTCAGCAGACTATTAAGAAGGCTGGTGAGATTGTATCTTCCTTGCAAGCTAAAAGAACCACTTGGACTCGTGATTCTACAATGGATAAAATGGAAAGCCTTGTGGAAATGTGGTACATAAGTTTTGTATGCGGTACAATGATACACCCTTTGTTTACATTCCACAGGTTGCCAGTTAGTGTCTTTCCCATTTCACTCTCCCTCCCTTCATAAATTTAAGATCATCAACATTATAAAGCTACGTACATACATACATTAGTGTACATTATAATGACTTAAATTAAATTTAACTGCCTAAATGTTAAACTTCATAATTTTTACTTTCATTAAACCTTTCACTGTACTATGATGCACTCTTGCTTTGTTTACTCTCAATGGAAGTTCAAGTCAGGGGTTAAACTTGTTATAATCGGTTTGCTTAATGAAGTTTTGCTTAACGAAGTGTTTTTTAGGAACGTAACCCCTTCGTTAAGCGGGAGTTGCCTGTATGTGATCTTGTACTTGTAATGTGTGTGTGTAATTAAGCTCCTCGGTCGCCTGCTGGTCACCCAACCAGTCTTTCCCATTACGGAGCGAGCTCAGAGCTCATAGACCAATCTTCGGGTAGGACTGAGACCACATTAACACACAACACACACCAAGAAAGTGAGGCCACAACCCCTTCAGTTACATCCCGTGCCTATTTACTGCTAAGTGAACAGGGGCCACACATTAAGAGGCTTGCCCATTTGCCTCGCCGCTTACCGGGACTCGAACCTGTGTGTGTGTGTGTGTGTGTGTGTGTGTGTGTGTGTGTGTGTGTGTGTGTGTGTGTGTGTGTGTGTGTGTGTGTGTGTGTGTATTTACCTAGTTGTATTTACCTAGTTGTAGTTTTACAGGGCCTGGGCTTTATGCTCGTGTGGTCCCGTCTCCATATCTACACTTATCCAATTTTTCTTTAAAACTATGTACACTCTTTGCTGATACCACTTCCTCACTCAAACTGTTCCAAGTCTCAACACATCTTTGCGGAAACTAAATTTTTTAACATCTCTCAGACATCGTCTCTTCCTTAGTTTCTTACTATGCGATCTTGTGCTTCTAAAGTCATATTCTTCTCTCAGGATCAGTTTCTCATTATCCACTTCATCCATTCCGTTAATCAATTTATAAACTTGTATCAGATCCCCTCTCTCTCTTCTCTGCTCCAAGGTTGGTAGATCCATTGCCTTTAGTCTCTCCTCATATGCCATCCCTTTAAATTCTGGAACCATTCTTGTAGCCATTTTTGTAGTCTCTAATTTTCTTATGTGTTTCTTTTTATGGGGAGTCCACACAACTCCTGAATATTCCAATCTAGGTCTTATTTTAGTACTTATCAATTTCTTCATCATTTCCTTGTCCATATAGTGAAATGCTACTCCAATATTCCTTAGCAAATTATACGCCTCTGAAAATTCTATCAATATGGCTAACTGGTTGATTATTTTCTTCCATTGTCACTCCCAAGTCCTTTTCCTTTTTTACTTTTTCTAGTTCTACTCCATCTCCCATCTTATAGATTCCCACTGGTCGTCTTTCACTTTTCCCATTTCCATGACATGGCTTTTGTCCACATTGAATTCCATCTCCCATTTTTTGCTCCATTTCCAGATCTTGTTTAAGTCTTCCTGTAGTATTTCACAATCCTCTTTTGTTTAATGACTCTGCACAGTTTCGCATCGTCCGCAAACAGATTTATGTAGCTGTTCACTCCCTCTGGCATGTCATTTATATATACGAGAAAATGTATTGGTGCCAATACTGACCCCTGTGGCACTCCGCTGTCTACTGTTCTCCACTTGGACTTCATATCTTTAACTATCGTCCTTATTTCTCTCCCCCTTAAGTAATTCTTCATCCATCTCAATGTGCTTCCTTTTAAGCCACCCTTCTCCTCTAACTTCCATAGTAATCTTTCATGTGGCACTTTATCAAAAGCCTTTTTTAGATCTAAATAAATACAGTCAACCCATCCCTCTCTCTCTTGTACATTATCAACTATTCTAGAGTAGAAACTCAATAAATTTGTCACACATGACCGACCTTTTCTAAAACCAAATTGGCTATTTGATAATATTTTGTTGTCTTCAAGAAACTCGATCCATTGCTTCTTTATTACTTTTTCACACATCTTGCATATTACACTAGTTAGTGATACCGGCCTGTAATTTAAAGGTTCTTCCTTCCTTCCGCTCTTATATATGGGAACCACCTCAGCTCTTTTCCACTCCACTGGCACTGTTCCATTTTCTATTGAGCATTTAATGATGTATATTGGACTTGCTAGTTCTTCCCTACATTCTTTCAGTATTCTGCCTGAGACTTCATCCGGTCCCATTGCCTTTTCCTCATCCAATTCCGTCATCAACTTTTTTATTTCAAGCTTGGTTACTTTAATCTCTTTCATATAGACAGTCTCTCTATTATCCTGTGTGTGTGTGTGTGTGTGTGTGTGTGTGTGTGTGTGTGTGTGTGTGTGTGTGTGTGTGTGTGTGTGTGTGTGTGTGTGTGTATTTACCTAGTTGTAGTTTTACAGGGCCTGGGCTTTATGCTTGTGTGGCCCCGTCTCCATATCTACACTTATCCAATCTTACTTTAAAAGTGTGCACACTCTTTGCAGACACTACTTCTTCATCTAAACTGTTCCACGTCTCAATACATCTCTGTGTGTGTGTGTGTGTGTGTGTGTGTGTGTGTGTGTGTGTGTTTACCTAGTTGTATTCACCTAGTTGTGAGATACAGGAAAAAGAGCTACACTAGGCTTATGCTGTCTTTCCTCCTAATCATCATATTTCACATGATCATCTCTGTCCAGCTTCTCTCTCTCTTCTGCATTCAGCGACAAATGATGTAACCATGCTGAAAAACAACAAATGCAACTTGTTGTGTGCTGAAAATAACTTAAGTAATTACATGTAGTGCATTGAATGTGTATATGTAGCCTCATAAACTAAATTTTTACTTGTTTATGGAGTGTCCTTTGCATTTTTTACTTCCAAGAGACAATCTGGGAGAAAGGCTGCAAGGTTGTGCAGAGTTGCACTGGTATCACAGTCCATGCCCGATGAATTGCCTCTTTTAATCTCTCCTCGGTGGACGTGTTTTCTTCTCTCAATTTGCATTTAACCCCTTCAATACGGTGACGCCTACAGTATGTGGGCGTCATGAAGCCCCAGTAGCAAATACGGTGACGCTTACGTAGACGTCATATTTCTTTTCTGAGCTTTCTTCAGTTCAGTTGTCCCGTATAGTGTGTTGGATACCAACTACACACGCCATATTCTGTCCTTGAAATCCTAGTGCTCCTCCCACCATCCTTGTCTCCACCAATCACTAAAGATAAGCTACATGCGTCCCACCTTGTGTCTAAAATTACCCAATGGCATAGACTGTTCCCATCTCTCTCTCTCTCTCTCTCTCTCTCTCTCTCTCTCTCTCTCTCTCTCTCTCTCTCTCTCTCTCTCTCTCTCTCTCTCTCTCTCTCTCTCTCTCTCTCTCTCTCTCTCTCTATCCTCTCCTCCTTCCCTCTTCCTCTCGAAGATAAGTTACATGCGTCCCACCTTGTAACATTTAGAAAACACACACACACACACACACACACACACACACACACACACACACACACACACACACACACACACACACACACACACACACGGTAGCTCAGTGGTTAGAGCGCTTTTCACAAGCCAGAGGACTTTCGATTCCCCGGCCGGTGGAGATATTTGGGTGTGTCTCTTCATGTGTAGCCCTTGTTCACCTAGCAGTGAGTAGGTATGTAAATCGAGGAGTTGTGACCTTGTTGTCCCGGTGTGTAGTGTGTGCCTGGTCTCAGGCCTATCCAAGATCGGAAATAATGAGCTCTGAGCTCGTTCCAGAGTAACGCCTGGCTGTCTCCAGAGACTGCAGCAGATCAAACAGTGAAACACACACACACACACACACACACACACACACACACACACACACACACACACACACACACACACACACACACACACACACACACACACACACACACACACACACACACACACACACACACACACACACACACACACACACACACACACACACACACACACAATCTATATGAAAGAGATTAAAGTAACCAAGCTTGAAATAAAAGAGTTAATGAAGGAATTGGATGAAGAGAAGGCAATGGGACCGGATGAAGTCTCAGGCAGAATACTGAAAGAATGTAGGGAAGAACTAGCAAGTCATATATACAACATCATAAAATGCTCAATAGAAAATGGAACAGTGCCAGTAGAATGGAAAAGAGCTGAGGTGGTTCCCATATATAAGAACGGAAGGAAAGAAGAACCTTTAAATTACAGACCGGTATCACTAACTAGTGTAATATGCAAGATGTGTGAAAGAATAATAAAGAAACAATGGATCGAGTTCCATGAAGACAACAAATTAATATCAAATAGCCAATTTGGTTTTAGAAAAGGACTCTTGTGTAACTAATTTATTGAGTTTCTATTCTAGAATAGTTGATAGAGTACAAGAGAGAGGGGATGGGTTGACTGCATCTATTTGATTTAAAAAGGCGTTTGACAAAGTGCCACACGCAAGATTACTGTGGAAGTTAGAGGAGAAGGGTGGCTTAAAAGGAAGCACATTGAGATGGACAGAAAATTATTTGAGGGGGAGAGAAATAAGGACGGTAGTTAAAGATATGAAGTCCAAGTGGAGACCAGTAGAAAGCGGAGTGCCACAGGGGTCAGTATTGGCACCAGTACTTTTCCTCATTTATATTAACGACATGCCAGAAGGAGTGAACAGCTACATAAATTTGTTTTATGGATGATACTAAACTGTGCAGAGTTATAAAGCAAAAGGAGGATTGTGAAATACTGCAAGAAGACCTAAATAAGATCTGGGAATGGAGTAAGAAGTGGAAATGGAATTCAATGTGAACAAAAGCCATGTCATGGAAATGGGAAAGAGTGAAAGACGACCTGTGGGAATCTATAAGATGGGAGATGGAGTAGAACTGGAGAAAGTCAAAAGGAAAAGGACTTAGGAGTGATTTATGGAAGAAAACAATCAACCAGTAAGCCATATTGATAGAATTTTTAGAGAAACATATAATTTGCTAAGGAATATTGGAGTAGCATTTCACTACATGGACAAAGAAATGATGAAGAAATTGATAAATACTATAATAAGACCCAGATTGAAATATGCAGGAGTAGTGTGGACCCCTCATAAAAAGAAACACATAAGAGAATTGGAGAGGCTACAAAAAATGGCTACAAGAATGGTTCCAGAACTTGAAGGGATGACATATGAGGAGAGACTAAAGGCTATGGATCTACCAACCTTGGAACAAAGAAGGGAGAGAGGAGACCTGATACAAGTCTATAAATTGATCAACGGAATGGACCAAGTGGATAATGAGAAACTGATCCTGAGAGAAGAATATGACACCCGAAGCACAAGATCGCATAGCAAAAAGCTGAGAAAGGGAAGATGTCTGAGAGATATAAAAAAATATAGTTTCCCGCAGAGATGTATTGAGACATGGAACAGTTTAGATGAAGAAGTAGTGTCTGCAACGAGTGTGCACACTTTTAAAGTAAGATTGGATAAGTGTAGATATGGAGACGGGGCCACACGAGCATAAAGCCCAGGCCCTGTAAAACTACAACTAGGTAAATACACACACACACACACACACACGCACACAAATACAAAAACAAATTTTCTAATTCTCTCTCTCTCTCTCTCTCTCTCTTCTCCTTGTTTCCTCTCCCTTCCCTCCCTCCCCTCTTCCTCTCGAAGATAAGCTACATACGTCCCGCTTGTGTCTAAAATATTAGGAAATGTCTCTCTCTCTCTCTCTCTCTCTCTCTCTCTCTCTCTCTCTCTCTCTCTCTCTCTCTCTCTCTCTCTCTCTCTCTCTCTCCAGAGAAGCGTCCACTTTCCTCTTCGAAGGCGATATAGTGACTTAAAAATAGCAGCATAATACACAAAGACGACAAGTATGACAAGCTTGCAAGAGTTTCCACCTTCCAGCACTACCACCCGTATATCATACAGGCGGACTTTTTTAACATCCGACGCGAAGGGGTTAAGTATTGCCCAGAGTCTCGATAGGTGATATATCAGGGCTATTTGTTGGCCAGTCAGGTATCACCTCAACCTTCTTATCTGTGAACCATTCCATTCCTTCACAACGTATGCGGTGTGGCAAGGAGCCCCGTCCTGTTGGAACACCTCTGCGCCATGACGGCAAACCAAGTAGCCAACTTATCCTTTGAAAGGCGTAAATATATATCCTTTGTGACTGATTCACTGTTGCATATAACATGCAGGTCAGACACACCTCCATAAGAAAATGCACCCCACACTGTTAGAAAAAGAGGAAGCCCAACCTACGGTCCGAGTGTAGGTTGGGCTTCCTCACTCGGGGCAACGGTTTCCTAGCGGGTGGGCTTTGAGATAGGAGGTACCCTAAAAAGTATCCCCTTTAGCCCATAAATTCCCATGAAAAGCCCACATGGTATAAATAAAAACAAAAAAAAAGAAAGGAGGATGCTTGAGAGTCTTCGGGGTATATTTGGGGTCACAGGGGTCAGACCCCAGGTGGTGCCACACCCTCAAGCCTTTTGGGCTATTCACATGAAACACAGATTCATCAGTCCACAAAACTAATCCAGTCATCAACAATCCATGACGTGTACTTCCGTGCAAATTCAAGCCTTTTCCTTTGCTGTGCCTCTGTCACCAACGGTTTGCTTTGTGCCTTTTCATTCTTGTATTACAGTTTTTTTCAGACGGCTCTCTAAGTGGTTCACACACTCACTCCTTGAAGAACACTACCATTATTTTCTTTAATTTGTCTTGCTGTACTATCTGGTTTTTTCTCTAACTTATGTCTTATAACTGTCAAAAATTTTTCAGAGATCTTTGGACGCCTTCCTCCACCAAAATTGTGGCGCGGAAACTCACACTCATCATTAGCCTTGAATGTTGCAACAAGGCACCGCACTGTACGTGCACTCACACCAGTTTCCACACTTGTTTCATGGCTGTTTAGCCCCAATTGGTAGCACTGACTCACACTTCTTATAGTATCTCACTTCATGTATCCCTTTGAAATATCAAATATTTGTACTTGATGATGTTTGTTAACTGCACAAAGCCACACAGATGGGTTGGGGGGAAGGGTGACACTGCTCTTTATCTCCAGCAAAGGCATGATAAAGATTTAAATGTCCTTCAAAATTTGAGTGACAGCTCGGATGAGTCGACAGACGGTATTTTCTTTTACGCCGTGGAAGTTTTGTAGTGGTTGGAGGAGTTACGTACAATGCCAGGGAAGTCACGTATGTTGTTCTCCTGCAGTCACGTCAATTGTCTCTGACTGTACTATCATAAATAGTGCTATCATATAATTTCTTTTCTTTCTTTCCTTCAGTGTAGTTAAACCCAGATTTTTCAACCTCTCTTCATGATCATATTAACTTAGATTTATAGGGATTTTTTTTGTAGCTTTCTGGATTCTTTCCAGCTTCCTAATGCCTTTTTCTAGATTTGGTGACTACATTAATGCTACATGCTCCAAATGTGGATGTATCATTGTTGTCATCAGCTTTTTTAACATATCTTCATCAATGTATGTAAATGCTGTTTTGATGTTTGTAAGTAGATTATAATTTTCCCCTGTGATCTTGTTGATATGCATTTCAAACAACACATTAGAAATTGTTACTCTCAGGCCCTTTTCCTTTGTCCTTTTATTCATTTCTTCATTTCTCAAGTAAGAAGTTCTTTTTGTTTTCTAGCACTCTTTCCAAACTCCATCATACTACAATTCTTACCATTAGACTCCATGTTCCATTTCATTATGTGTATTTACCTAGTTGTATTTACCTAGTTGTAGTTTTACAGGGCTTTATGCTCGTGTGGTCCCGTCTCCATATCTACACTTATCCAATTTTTCTTTAAAACTATGTACACTCTTTGCTGACACCATTTCCTCACTCAAACTGTTCCAAGTCTCAACACATCTTTGCGGGAAACTAAATTTTTTAACATCTCTCAGACATCGTCCCTTCCTTAGTTTCTTACTATGCGATCTTGTGCTTCTAAAATCATATTCTTCTCTCAGGATCAGTTTCTCATTATCCACTTCATCCATTCCGTTAATCAATTTATAAACTTGTATCAGATCCCCTCTCTCTCTTCTCTGCTCCAAGGTTGGTAGATCCATTGCCTTTAGTCTCTCCTCATATGCCATCCCTTTAAATTCTGGAACCATTCTTGTAGCCATTTTTGTAGTCTCTCTAATTTTCTTATGTGTTTCTTTTTTGGGGAGTCCACACAACTCCTGCATATTCCAATCTAGGTCTTATTTTAGTACTTATCAATTTCTTCATCATTTCCTTGTCCATATAGTGAAATGCTACTCCAATATTCCTTAGCAAATTATACGTCTCTCTGAAAATTCTATCAATATGGCTTACCGGTTGATTATTTTCTTCCATTGTCACTCCCAAGTCCTTTTCCTTTTTTTACTTTTTCTAGTTCTACTCCATCTCCCATCTTATAGATTCCCACTGGTCGTCTTTCACTTTTTCCCATTTCCATGGCATGGCTTTTGTCCACATTGAATTCCATCTCCCATTTTTTGCTCCATTTCCAGTTCTTGTTTAAGTCTTCCTGTAGTATTTCACAATCCTCTTTTTGTTTAATGACTCTGCACAGTTTCGCATCGTCCGCAAACAGATTTATGTCCCTCTGGCATGTCATTTATATATACGAGAAAAAGTATTGGTGCCAATACTGACCCCTGTGGCACTCCGCTGTCTACTGTTCTCCACTTGGACTTCATATCTTTAACTATCGTCCTTATTTCTCTCCCCCTTAAGTAATTCTTCATCCATCTCAATGTGCTTCCTTTTAAGCCACCCTTCTCCTCTAACTTCCACAGTAATCTTTCATGTGGCACTTTATCAAAAGCCTTTTTTAGATCTAAATAAATACAGTCAACCCATCCCTCTCTCTCTTGTACTTTATCAACTATTCTAGAGTAGAAACTCAATAAATTTGTCACACATGACCGACCTTTTCTAAAACCAAATTGGCTATTTAATGATATTTTGTTGTCTTCAAGAAACTCAATCCATTGCTTCTTTATTACTTTTTCACACATCTTGCATATTACACTAGTTAGTGATACCGGTCTGTAATTTAAAGGTTCTTCCTTCCTTCCGCTCTTATATATGGGAACCACCTCAGCTCTTTTCCACTCCACTGGCACTGTTCCATTTTCTATTGAGCATTTAATGATGTTGTATATTGGACTTGCTAGTTCTTCCCTACATTCTTTCAGTATTCTGCCTGAGACTTCATCCGGTCCCATTGCCTTTTCCTCATCCAATTCCGTCATCAACTTTTTTATTTCAAGTTTGGTTACTTTAATCTCTTTCATATAGACAGTCTCTATTACCCTGTGGTCTTTCAAATTTGGATTCCTTAGTAAAGACCTCATGAAATTTACTATTTAACAGTTCTGCCATACTTTTGGGTCTTCCACCATTCCGTTTCTCCTTTTAACCTTTCTATTGTTTCTTGTTGTCTTATTTTTCCATTTATGAATCTGTAGAACAATTTTGGTTGTTCCTTACATTTTTCGACAATGTCCTTTTCATAGTTCCTTTCTTCTTCCTTTCTCACCTTAGCATATTCATTTCTTGTTGTTTTGAAGTTTTCCTTATTTTCTGGATTTCTGTTTCTTCTCCACCTTTTCCATGCTCCATCTCGTTTCTCCTTTGCCCTAGCACATCTTGCATTAAACCAATCTTTCTTTCCTTCTTCTTTAGGTCTATATTTCAGAACATATTCCCTGACCCCAGTTTTGTATATTTCCAAAAATAAGTTATATTTCTCTTGAACCGTTAATGAGTTTTCCATCTCCTCCAGTTTACGTTTTAAAATAGTTCTTGAGATTCTCTACATCAGCCTTTCTGTAATTTAATCGGTCTCCTTTGTATGATTCATCTCTATCTTCCTTTCCTTCTTCTATATCCATTTCTAATATTACATGGTCACTCTTTCCCAATGGGCACTTGTATCTTATATCATCGTTAATTGGTATATCCCTTGTAAAAACTAGGTCTAATCTTGCCGGCTCATCGTTTCCTCTGAATCTTGTGTTTTCCTTTACTCTTTGGACCATCAAATTATCTATCATTAGGTTCAGGAATCTATCTCCCAGGCATCTTCCCCCATACCACTTTCATAGTTTTCCCAGTCTACCTCCTTACAGTTGAAATCTCCTACCAATATCACTTTTCTCCTTTCCTTAATGATTCTTGTAAGACTCCTTATTGTGTCATCTATCATGTCTCTATATTCTTGGTTAGTCCATGAGTTTGTTTTTGGTGGCGCATATGTTCCAATGATTGTTAACTCCTTTTTGTTAATATGCATCTTAACATACAGTATTTCTGATTTTCCTTCCCCAAACTCCACTGTGTGTGTGTAATTCACTGTTTGATCTGCTGCAGTCTCTGACGAGACAGCCAGACGTTACCCTCCGAGCTCAGAGCTCATTATTTCCGATCTTGGGATAGGTCTGAGACCAGGCACACACCACACACCGGGACAACAAGGTCACAACTCCTCGATTTACATCCTGTCTACTCACTGCTAGGTGAACACTACGTGAAAGGAGACACACCCAAATATCTCCATCCGGCCAATCGAACCCGGTCATCTGGCTTGTAAGCCAGCGCTCTAACCACTGAGCTACCCTTTGTGTGTGTGTGTGTGTGTGTGTGTGTGTGTGTGTGTGTGTGTGTGTGTGTGTGTGTGTATTCACCTAGTTGTATTCACCTAGTTGTAATTTTACAGGGCCTGGGTATCATACTGTGTGGCCCTGTCTCCATATCTACACACATCCAACTTTCCTTTAAAACTATGCACACTCCTCGCTGACACCACCTCCTCACTCAAACCATTCCACACCTCCACACATCTTTGTGGGAAACTATATTTCTTCACATCCTTCAAGCATATTCCTTGGCTATCTTTTACTATGCGATCTCGTAGTTCTATTTAAGTTTTCCTCTCTCAACATCATTTGCTCATTATCCACTTCATCCAGTCCGTTCAACAGTTTATAAACCTGTATTAAATCTCCTCTTTCTCTTCTTTGTTCCAAGGTAAGCAAATTCATTTCTTTTAATCTCTCCTCATAGGTCATTTCTGCCAATTCCGGAACCATTTTTGTTGCCATTCTCTGCAATCTCTCCAACTTCCTTATATGCTTCTTTTTATAAGGGGACCAAACCACTCTAGCATATTCCAATCTTGGTCTAATTACCGTACTAATTAATTTCTTCATCATATCTTTATCCATATAATGAAAGGCTAATCCAATATTTCTAATTAGATTATATGTTTCTCCAAACATCTTGTCAATATGAGCCTCAAACTGCCCATGGTCTTGTATTATCACTCCCAAATCCTTTTCCTTTTCCACCTTTTTCAACACTACTTCTTCACCCATCTTATGACCCTCTTGGCCGTCTTCCACTCTTCCCATCTCCATCACATGACTTTTGCTCAGATTAAATTCCATCTCCCACCTCTTGCTCCACTCCCAAATCTTATCCAGATCTGCCTGTAAAATTTCACAATCTTCTTCACTCTTCACACACCTACACAACTTCACATCATCCGCAAACAAATTAATATAACTGTTTACTCCTCTGGCATATCATTAATATAGACAAGGAAAAGTATTGGTGCCAGCACTGAACCTTGTGGGACTCCACTCTCCACCACCAACCAGTCCGACTTTGCATCCCTTATTACCGTTCTCATCTCCCTCCATCTCAAGTAGTTTTCCATCCACTTTAACACTTTTCCTTCAGTCCTCCATAAATCTCTAATTTCCATAGCAGTCTCATGTGAGGTACCTTGTCAAAAGCTTTTTTAAATCCAAATATACACAGTCCATCCATCCCTCTCTCTCTTGTATTTTGTCAACCACTCTTGAATAAAAGCTCAGTAGATTTGTTACACATGACCTCCCTTTCCTAAAGCCAAATTGATGATCCGATAATAACTTATGATCCTCCAGGAACCGTATCCAATATTTCTTTATCACCCTCTCACAAATCTTACCGACCACACTTGTTAAAGACACAGGTCTATAGTTAAGAGGCTCTTCCTTACTGCCTCCCTTATAAATGGGCACCACTTCAGCTCTTTTCCACTCTACCGGTACTTCCCTCGTTTCTAATGAGCACCTTATAATAACATATAATGGATCTATCAATTCTTCTCTACATTCCTTCAATAATTTTCCTGAAACTTCATCTGGTCCCATCGCTTTATCATCTTTAAGTTCCTCCAACATTTTATATAACTCCTTTTTAGGTATCTTAATGTCATCCATGTGCACATTTCCTTCTACATTCTGAGGGTTTACAGACATTGTTTCTTTATTAAATACTTGTTGAAACCTATTATTTAGCAATTCCGCGATATTTTTAGGGTCATCTACTATCCCTTGCTCTCCTTTTAACCTTTCAATGGACTCTCTTTTTAAGTTTACCATTTATGAACCTGTATAACAATTTTGGATGTTCCTTACTCTTGTCTACAATATCTTTTCAAATTTTCTTTCTTCCTCCTCCTTACCCTCACATACTCATTTCTCGCCACTCTATAATTCTCCTTATTTAGTATATTCCTGCTCTTTTCCATCTTTTCCAAGCCACATCTCTTTTCTTTAGCCTTAACACAAGTTGCATTAAACCAATCCTTTCTTCCTTCCTCTCTCGGTTTATACTTTGGTACAAATTTCATAACTCCTTTATAATATTTCATAAAAATCTCATATTTTTTTGCACTTCTCTGATTTGTAACATCTCCCAATCTAATGTTCTGAAATAATTTTTCAAACTTTCTGTGTCCATCTTTCTATAATTCAATCTACCACTCCTGTATGTCTCATCTTTCCTTCGCTGTGTTGTTGCTATCTGCATTTCCATAACCACATGATCACTCTTTCCCAAAGGACATTTGTATTGTATATCCCCACATAGGTACACTTCTCGTGTTAACACCAAATCCAGTCTAGCCGGTTCATCATCTCCTCTATATCTAGTATTTTCTTTCACCCTCTGTTCCATCATATTTTCCATCATTAGATTAAGAATCTCTCTCCCATGCTTCCTCTCCAACACCACTTACTAGATTTTCCCAATCCACCTCCTTACAATTAAAATCTCCTACTATAGTATCACCTTTCTTTTTCTAGTTAATACACTTTCCAAACTCTGTAAAGTATCCTTGATCATATTGTCGTATTCCCTTAATGTCCAAGAATTTGTTTTAGGAGGTACATAGGTCACCATGATTATTAATTCTTTTCCATCACTTTTTAACCTTATGCTTATCACTTCTGCGTTGTTCTTCCCATACCAAACCTTATCCACATTTATCTCCTTCTTCGTCATAAACATAACTCCTCCTCCACCTTTACCTTCTCTATCCTTTCTCCATATATTGTATTTATTATCCAAATTTACCTTTGTTTTTTCATGTAATTTTGTCTCAAACACACTATATCAGGCTTCTCCACCATCATATAGTCTTGTAATTCCAATCTACTTGACAGTATCCCATCTATATTAGTATACATTATGGTCCACCCACTGCTCCCTCTAGGGGTTCCTCCGCATTCCTTCTCTCCACATACCACTTTCTGACTCTCTCTCCTATAACTCTCCAAAAAACCTTTTTTTTTTTTCCTCTTCAGACTGTTCATCATTTTTCCTTCTCGCCTCTTCCAACAATTCCTTATATCTTTTCCTCTCTTCCTCATTTCTATTTTTTCTTACGTACACCTCTTTACAACCTTCTACCTCTCTTAATTTTGATGTTCTTTATAAGATATCTCCACAGATTGTTGTGACTTCAGTACTATTTTAATCGGTGTCCTTACTCCCTCTTTATACGGACCCAGTCTATGGATCTCTTCCACTTCTTCTTGTAGATCTTTTTTTTTCATCATCATTTAGATTTTTGAACAGATCTCTTACCGTTTTTAATTCTTCCTTAATTCTCTTAGGCTTATATGTTATATTTTGTTCTTTCATCCCAAATATTAACACACTCTTCTTCTTTTCTGCTATTTATTTTATCAATGTTTCCTTATTCATAACATTAACCAGTTCCTTGGACCTTTCTTTTTTGTCTTCCTTCAACTGATCTTTAATTATTTCTTGCAATCCAACCATCTCTGCTTCCCTCGACTCAGTCCATTGTGTTTTCTTCAATTCCCATTCCCTTTCAAACCTTTCATTCTGCTCACTAATCATTTCCTTAAAGTCATCTTTCTCCTTTACTACTCTCTCCATTTTCTCCTCCAACCATCTCTTGTATTTTTCAACCTCCACTCTCAAGTGTGCATTCTCATCCACCAATTGTTTTTCATTCCTCCAGTCTCTTAACTCTTTCCTTCAAAGCCTTGCGGAATTCTCTATCCTGCTCCTCCTCACTCCTCTGAACTTTTAATTCCTTCACCAACTCCTCAAATCTCTTCTCCAACATTACCAGTCTACCTTGCATTGTTGCTCCTGTTGAAGATGGACTCATGTTTTGATTGGCCACTTTCGGGTTTGCTCCCTGGGCCTCATCGGCACATTTTGAGTTTGGTAACTTATTTCTTACCGGTCTATCCATTTTATTTCACTCTTCCGGGGAGCATGTGGGTGTGTAGTGGTGTGCACTGGGGGCCAGGCCTGGTAGCTACGTGTGTGTGGTGGGATGCGTTGGTGGCTGTTATGACTGTTATGTGTGGTTCCCGCTCTGTCGTTTGGAGTGCGGAGGTTCCCACACCTCCGATCACTCTTATGTACACGCCACCAAGCTACTTTCACTCTGTACACTCGTTCACTCACTCTGGTCGCCCTTTAGTACCAATAACGGTTCTCACTCCAAGCACATTGCTTAGCGTGTAGAGTGTTAGTTAGATGCCACTCTCAGCAGGAGGCACGTCCGCTTTCCATGGAGCGTGGAGTGTAGTTTTACAGGGCCTGGGCTTTATGCTCGTGTGGCCCTGTCTCCATATCTACACTTATCCAATTTCTCTTTAAAACTATGCACACTCGTTGCTGACACCACTTCCTCACTCAAACTGTTCCAAGTCTCAACACATCTTTGTGGGAAACTATATTTTTTAACATCTCTCAGACATCTTCCCTTCCTCAGTTTCTTACTATGCGATCATGTGCTTCTAATGTCATATTCTTCTCTCAGGATTAGTTTCAATATATCCACTTGATCCATTCCGTTTATCAGTTTATAAACTTGTATCAGATCCCTTCTCTCTCTTCTCTGTTCCAGGGTTGGTAGATCCATAGCTTTTAGTCTCTCCTCATATGTCATCCCTTTAAATTCTGGAACCATTCTTGTAGCCATTTTTTGTAGTTTCTCCAATTTCCTTATGTGTTTCTTTTTATGGGGGGTCCACACAACTCCTGCATATTCCAATCTAGGTCTTATTTTAGTGTGTGTGTGTGTGTGTGTGTGTGTGTGTGTGTGTGTGTGTGTGTGTGTTGTGGCAGTTGGTGCTCATTGTGCCATGTGTCCACAGCTACAGCAGTGTGAAGGAGGAGCTGCTGAAGGAGTCTGGTGGAGAGGAGAAGTGCAAGGTAGAGGTGGATGCAAGTGGCCCCGATGGGGAGCTTAGCCTGGCATCCAGTGGTGGTGGTGGCGGGGGTGGAGCCAGTGCAGGGCCCTCTGGCCTAGGCCTTGCTGGCCTGGGGGCAGGACCAGCATCGGGAGTGGTGGATCTGCCCCCACCCCTCACTCCACTGGGTCCCCCTGCACCCCCCACACCCCAGCAGCTGGTGGAGGAGAAGCCAGTGGTGGCAAGGGACAGCGTGGCATCCCAGGATCCCCTGCAGTACCTCCAGCAGCAGCAGACCTCAGCAGAGCAGCAAGCACATCAGCAGCAACAGAAGCAACAGCAGCAGCTACAAGAACAGCAGCACCAGCAGCTGCAAGAAATTCAGCAGCAGCAGCAGGAACAGCAGCAGCAACAGCAACAACAACAACAACAACAACAACAACAACAACAACAACAACAACAGGAACAACAACAACAACAACAACAACAACAACAACAACAGGAACAGCAACAGCAGCAGCAGTGTGTAGGGGTGCCTTCCCAGCAGCAGCAGCAGCATCTCATGCCACCCCTTACCCCCCTCCTTCCCTCCCCAGAGTCCTCCCAGGTTCCCTCCAGGCAACAGAAGCAGCAGCAGCAGCTGGTTGGGCAGGGGCAGCTGGTTGCCTCACTGTCCCCCAGCAGCCAGCACTCCTACCCACAGATGAGCCAGCAGCACCTGTCCTCCAGAGAACTGCCCTCCTGGCCCTCCAAGACACGCTCAGGTGAGGCGCCCCACATCCTCCTTGTCAGCAGTGCCTAGCCTGGCCATGTCCTCAGCTGTGGCTGTGGCAGTGGCTTTGGTTGATGCCATGCACTGTGATATGTGTGTGATTGATTGGGGGAGGGGGTTGGATTTGTGATGAGTGTAATGTTGTGTTGTGTTGTGTGGGTTGTGTGAGGTGTGTGTTTGTTACTGCTGAGTCTAATGCTGATGTTTGGTGTCCGCAGAGTCTAGTCAGTACCGTAGGGGGACGGGGACGGGCATGGGGGAGGGTGTCACTAACAGGAAGAGGTCAAGAATGCAGCAGCAACATATGCTACAACAACAACAACACGAACAGCAACAACAACAACAGCGACAGCAGCAGCAGCAGCAGCAGCAGCAGCAGCAGCAGCAGCAGCAGTCCCAGCAGCTGTTGTTGGATGACTTGCCACCCCCCTCCTCCCCCTGCTCAGATGGTTCTGCTGCCTCCCATGTCTCCCACCCACAGCAGGTAAACAAGCAGGCTGACAACTACCCTCTCCTGCACCAAGATAACTTAACATGAAATAACCTAACTAGACTGACAATAAGACCAAACTCAGCCAAACCTAACTTAACACTCAATCCAACCAAACCAAACCCAACACAACCTAACCTAACCCAAACCAAACCAAACCAAACCAAACCAAATCCAATCCAATCCAATCCAACCTAACCCCAACCCCAGCTTACCTAACCTTACCTTACCTAACCTAACCTTACCTTACCTTACCTTACCTTACCTTATCTTATCGAATCAAACCAAATCCAACTTAACTTGACTTAACCAAGCAAATAAAACAAAACAGGAATTAACATTTAACCTGAACTAAGTGAACCCACCATTGCAGGATGGTACAAGCGCATACATACCCACCAAGGCTGGCCCCAGGGAGAGGTATTACTGCAAGAAGCTTGAACTACTGCCAGAATTATCTCAGTCCCTCTCCTCCCCACGGCTCTCTGGCTCATACGAGGAGGAGAAAAAGGAGGACCAGTTCTTGCAAATGATGGTGACGTCACCCCTTGGAAGCACTAGCTCTCATAACTCAGGTGAGGAGGAGGAGGGTAGGGCATGGCAGGGTGTTTGATAGGAAAGAAAAAGGAATGACAAATTGAGAGGTAGAGAAAAGAAAGAAATGATAGACAAAGTGGTAGATAAAAGCAAATGATAGGTAGGTAGAGGAGAGAAAGAAATAATAGACAGCGAGGTAGAGAAGAGAAAAGAAAATGATTGATAGGTAAGGAAAAGAAAGTGGTAGAGAGCTAGAGAAAAGATAGAAATGAAAGATAGATAGTGAAGATAAGGTAATGATAAAAAAATAAAGAAAAGACATAATTGATAGGCAAAGAAAAGAAATGATAAATAGAGAAGTAGAGAAGATGAAATTATAGACAGAAAGATGGAAAAGAGAAAATTATAAACATGAAGATAGAGAAGAGAAAGAAATGATAAAGTGAGAGGTAAAAGAGAAATAAAAAGCAGGTGTTTGATAGAGATTGGAGGAGTGTGATAGGAAATAGAAATAAATAATAGATAGAGAGGAGAGAAGGGAGTAGATAGGAAGATCTAGACTTGGAAGAAAGTAAAGAAAAGGGATGGATAGGAATAAGGATAGGGAGGAGGAGAGGGTGGAGACAGGAACAAAATGAAAAACATAGAAAAAGGATAATTAGAAAAAGAAATTGGCACGGAGAAAGGGGAACATAGGCTTTAAGATATAAATAAATGGTAGTTAGTGAGGAATGAAGGGCTCAGAAAGAGAGAATCCAAAATGATACAAGAAAAAAAATAGTAATCAAATTTTTCTCAGGAGGTTATGGCAGCGTCGAACAACAACAACAACAACAGCAACAGCAGCAACAGCAACAACAGCAGCAACAGCAACAGCAGCAACAACAGCAGCAGCAGCAGTACCTAGGGCAGTCCGGCAGTGGCACCCTTAGTGATCAGGGATCAGTAGGGCAGCAGGGGGTGGTAGGGGTAGCAGCGCCGGCAGTGAGCAGCGCCACGCCGGCACAGGTGGTCCAGGTGGCAGCCGTGCCCTTCTCCCCCGTGTTTCCCGTCAATCCTGTGGTCACCAACTTCCCTATACAGCTGCCGGCGACCTCCACTACTGAGGTGATGGTGTGGCCCTGTGGTGTGTGTGTGTGTGTCTGTATGTGTCTAAGTTTTCCTTTAGTTTCTGTACAGTTGTCACTGAAACTATATCATCTTTTAGTCAATTCCAAACTTGAGTGTCCCTTTCTGTGTGTGTGTGTGTGTGTGTGTGTGTGTTTGTGTATTTACCTAGTTGTAGTTTTACAGGGCCTGGGCTTTATGCTCGTGTGGTCCCGTCTCCATATCTACACTTATCCAATTTTTCTTTAAAACTATGTACACTCTTTGCTGACACCACTTCCTCACTCAAACTGTTCCAAGTCTCAACACATCTTTGCGGGAAACTAAATTTTTTAACATCTCTCAGACATCGTCCCTTCCTTAGTTTCTTACTGTGCGATCTTGTGCTTCTAAAGTCATATTCTTCTCTCAGGATCAGTTTCTCATTATCCACTTCATCCATTCCTTTAATCAATTTATAAACTTGTATCAGATCCTCTCTCTCTCTCTGCTCCAAGGTTGGTAGATCCATAGCCTTTAGTCTCTCCTCATATGTCATCCCTTTAAATTCTGGAACCATTCTTGTAGCCATTTTTGTAGTCTCTAATTTTCTTATGTGTTTCTTTTATGGGAGTCCACACAACTCCTGCATATTCCAATCTAGGTCTTATTTTAGTACTTATCAATTTCTTCATCATTTCCTTGTCCATATAGTGAAATGCTACTCCAATATTCCTTAGCAAATTATACGTCTCTGAAAATTCTATCAATATGGCTAACCGGTTGATTATTTTCTTCCATTGTCACTCCCAAGTCCTTTTCCTTTTTACTTTTTCTAGTTCTACTCCATCTCCCATCTTATAGATTCCCACTGGTCGTCTTTCACTTTTTCCCATTTCCATGACATGGCTTTTGTCCACATTGAATTCCATCTCCCATTTTTTGTTCCATTTCCAGATCTTGTTTAAGTCTTCCTGTAGTATTTCACAATCCTCTTTTGTTTAATGACTCTGCACAGTTTCGCATCGTCCATAAACAGATTTATGTAGCTGTTCACTCCCTCTGGCATGTCATTTATATATACGAGAAAAGTATTGGTGCCAATACTGACCCCTGTGGCACTCCGCTGTCTACTGTTCTCCACTTGGACTTCATATCTTTAACTATCGTCCTTATTTCGCTCCCCCTTAAGTAATTCTTCATCCATCTCAATGTGCTTCCTTTTAAGCCACCCTTTTCCTCTAACTTCCATAGTAATCTTTCATGTAGCACTTTATCAGACGCCTTTTTTAGATCCCTCTCTCTCTTGTACTTTATCAACTATTCTAGAGTACGAAACTCAATAAATTTGTCACACATGACCGACCTTTTCTAAAACCAAATTGGCTATTTGATAATATTTTGTTGTCTTCAAGAAACTCAATCCATTGCTTCTTTATTACTTTTTCACACATCTTGCATATTACACTAGTTAGTGATACCGGTCTGTAATTTAAAGGTTCTTCCTTCCTTCCGCTCTTATATATGGGAACCACCTCAGCTCTTTTCCACTCCACTGGCACTGTTCCATTTTCTATTGAGCATTTTATGATGTTGTATATTGGACTTGCTAGTTCTTTCCTACATTCTTTCAGTATTCTGCCTGAGACTTCATCCGGTCCCATTGCCTTTTCCTCATCTAGTTCCGTCATCAACTTTTTTATTTCAAGCTTGGTTACTTTAATCTTTTTCATATAGACAGTCTCTCTATTACCCTGTGGTCTATCAAATTTGGATTCCTTAGTAAAGAACTCATGAAATTTACTATTTAACAGTTCTGCCATGCTTTTTGGGTCTTCCACCATTCCGTTTTTGTCTTTAATTTAACCTTTCTATTGTTTCTTTTTGTCTTATTTTTCCATTTATGAATCTGTAGAACAATTTTGGTTGTTCCTTACATTTTTCGACAATGTCCTTTTCATAGTTCCTTTCTTCTTCCTTTCTCACCTTAGCATATTCATTTCTTGTTGTTTTGAAGTTTTCCTTATTTTCTGGATTTCTGTTTCTTCTCCACCTTTTCCATGCTCCATCTCGTTTCTCCTTTGCCCGAGCACATCTTGCATTAAACCAATCTTTCTTTCCTTCTTCTTTAGGTCTATATTTCGGAACATATTCCTGACCCCAGTTTTGTATATTTCCAAAAATAAGTTATATTTCTCTTGAACCGTTAATGAGTTTTCCATCTCCTCCCAGTTTACGTTTTTAAAATAGTTCTTGAGATTCTCAACATCAGCCTTTCTGTAATTTAATCGGTCTCCTTTGTATGATTCATCTCTATCTTCCTTTCCTTCTTCTATATCCATTTCTAATATTACATGGTCACTCTTTCCCAATGGGCACTTGTATCTTATATCATCGTCAATTGGTATATCCCTTGTAAAAACTAGGTCTAATCTTGCCGGCTCATCATTTCCTCTGAATCTTGTGTTTTCCTTTACTCTTTGGACCATCAAATTATCTATCATTAGGTTCAGGAATCTATCTCCCCAGGCATCTTCTTCCATACCACTTTCATAATTTTCCCAGTCTACCTCCTTACAGTTGAAATCTCCTACCAATATCACTTTTCTCCTTTCCTTAATGATTCTTGTAAGACTCCTTATTGTGTCATCTATTATGTCTCTATATTCTTGGTTAGTCCATGAGTTTTTTTGGTGGCACATATATTCTAATGATTGTTAACTCCTTTTTGTTAATATGCATCTTAACATACAGTATTTCTGATTTTCCTTCCCCATACTCCACTTGATTTATCACCATCTCCTTCCTTAACATCATCATGACTCCTCCTCCTCCTTTACCCACTCTGTCTCTCCTCCATATATTATACCTTTTATCTATGTCTATTTTTATTGCCTCATTTAACTTTGTTTCCACCAGGCATACAATATCTGGCTCTTCTTTCTTTATATAATCTCTTAATTCTAATTTACTAGATAAAATCCCATCTATGTTTGTATACATCATTTTTAATTTCTTGTTCTTATCATTTTTTCTTCCACTCTTTACCCTTTCTTTCAATTTCTGGAGCTCTTTATCCTGTTCTTCATTCTCTTTCATTCCCATATTCTCCTTTATCAATTTATCTAATTTACGTTCGATAGTCAAGATTCTATCAAATAGTGAAGTTTGCGCCATATCAAAGCCTTCAAATTCTCTTTCTCCCTCACCAACATTGTCATCATCAGCTTTCATTCTTTCCCTTGTCACATACCTGCATTTAGATGGAATATCTTTCTCACATTATTATTTAACACTGTATTCATGAAAAAAAATGAGTCCACACTTTTCGCCCAGGCCACTGTAAACCAAAACAAAGGTAGTGAAGATCAGCTGATTCTTGGGAGCGACGGTATTGCATGCTTCCTCTACCGCGTCTCGTGTGTGTGTGTGTGTGTGTGTGTGTGTGTGTATTTACCTAGTTGTATTTACCTAGTTGTAGTTTTACAGGGCCTGGGCTTTATGCTCGTGTGGCCCCGTCTCCATATCTACACTTATCCAATCTTACTTTAAAAGTGTGCACACTCGTTGCAGACACTACTTCTTCATCTAAACTGTTCCACGTCTCAATACATCTCTGCGGGAAACTATATTTTTTTTATATCTCTCAGACATCTTCCCTTTCTCAGCTTTTTACTTTGCGATCTTGTGCTTGGTGTCATATTCTTCTCTCAGGATCAGTTTCTCATTATCCACTTGGTCCATTCCGTTGATCAATTTATAGACTTGTATCAGGTCTCCTCTCTCCTTCTTTGTTCCAAGGTTGGTAGATCCATAGCCTTTAGTCTCTCCTCATATGTCATCCCTTCAAGTTCTGGGACCATTCTTGTAGCCATTTTTGTAGCCTCCAATTTTCTTATGTGTTTCTTTTTATGAGGGGTCCACACTACTCCTGCATATTCCAATCTGGGTCTTATTATAGTATTTATCAATTTCTTCATCATTTCTTTGTCCATGTAGTGAAATGCTACTCCAATATTTCTTAGCAAATTATATGTTTCTCTAAAATTCTATCAATATGGCTTACTGGTTGATTGTTTTCTTCCATCGTCACTCCTAAGTTCTTTTCCTTTTTGACTTTCTCCAGTTCTACTCCATCTCCCATCTTATAGATTCCCACAGGTCATCTTTCACTCTTTCCCATTTCCATGACATGGCTTTTGTTCACATTGAATTCCATTTCCCACTTCTTACTTCATTCCCAGATCTTATTTAGGTCTTCTTGCAGTATTTCACAATCCTCCTTTTGCTTTATAACTGCACAGTTTTGTATCATCCACAAACAAATTTATGTAGCTGTTCACTCCTTCTGGCATGTCGTTAATATAAATGAGGAAAAGTACTGGTGCCAATACTGACCCCTGTGGCACTCCGCTTTCTACTTCTCTCCACTTGGACTTCATATCTTTAACTACCGTCCTTATTTCTCTCCCTTTCAAATAATTTTCTATCCATCTCAATGTGCTTCCTTTTAAGCCACTCTTCTCCTCTAACTTCCACAGTAATCTTGCGTGTGGCACTTTGTCAAACGCCTTTTTTAAATCCAAATAGATGCAGTCAACCCATCCCCTCTCTCTCTTGTACTCTATCAACTATTCTAGAATAGAAACTCAATAAATTAGTTACACAAGACCGTCCTTTTCTAAAACCAAATTGGCTATTTGATATTAATTTGTTGTCTTCAAGGAACTCGATCCATTGTTTCTTTATTATTCTTTCACACATCTTGCATATTACACTAGTTAGTGATACCGGTCTGTAATTTAAAGGTTCTTCTTTCCTTCCGTTCTTATATATGGGAACCACCTCAGCTCTTTTCCATTCTACTGGCACTGTTCCATTTTCTATTGAGCATTTAATGATGTTGTATATAGGACTTGCTAGTTCTTCCCTACATTCTTTCAGTATTCTGCCTGAGACTTCATCCGGTCCCATTGCCTTCTCTTCATCCAGTTCCTTCATTAACTCTTTTATTTCAAGCTTGGTTACTTTAATCTCTTTCATATAGATTGTCTCTCTATTACCCTGTGGCCTCTCAAATTTGGATTCTTTAGTAAAGACCTTCTGGAATTTTTTATTTAATAGTTCTGCCATACTTTTTGGGTCTTCCACCATCCCGTTCTCTCCTTTTAACCTTTCTATTATTTCTTTTTGCCTAATTTTTCCATTTATGAATCTATAGAACAATTTTGGTTGCTCCTTACATTTTTCGACAATATCTTTTTCGAAGTTTTTTTCCTCTTCCTTCCTCACCTTAACATATTCATTTCTCGCTGCCTTGAAGTTTTCCTTGTGTGTGTGTGTGTGTGTGTGTGTGTGTGTATTTACCTAGTTGTATTTACTTAGTTGTATTATACAGAGTTCAAGTGGGGCTCATAGTGTCCTGTCTCCATGTCTCCATTTATCTAATTTTTCCTTAAAGTTATGCACATTATGTGCTGTATCAACTTCATTATTCAATGCATTCCACTTCTCCACTGTGCTGTGTGGAAAACTGTATTTTCTAATATCCTTCTCACACTGCCTCATCCTGATCTTTTCATGTCCTCTTGTCCTTCCATCTTCTTCTGTCACCAGCACCAGATCTTCATTGTCTTGTCTTTTCAATGCCATTCACTATCTTGTACATTGTTATTAGGTCTTCTATCTTGTAAGGTTGGTAGTCCCATTTCTTTCAGTCGTTCTTCATGTGTTAGGTCCTTTAGTTCCGGCACCACCTTTGTAGCAATCTTCTGTAATCTTTCTAATCTTCTTATATCCTTTTTAGTGCTTGGAGACCACACCACTGCTGCATATTCTAGCCTTGGGTGTATCATGCTTGTGATGATTTTTTTCAACATATCTTTGTCCATGTGTCGAAATGCCTTTCTTGTATTACTCAACATTTTATATGATAATCCAAATATCTTGCTTATGTGTTTTTCGGGATTCAGATTTTCCTGTATGATCACTCCCAGATCTTTTTCCTCTTTAGTCTTCATTATTTCTTCTTCTCCCATTAAATAGTTCCATACCGGTCTTCTTTTGTTCTTTCCTAGTTCCATTATGTGACATTTCTTGGCATTAAACTCCAATTTCCACTTCGTATTCCATTCATAGATCTTGTATATATCTTCTTGCAACAGCAAACAGTCCCTGCTTTTCTAACATCCAAATTATCCAGTAATTTTCCAATATCCTCCTTGTACACTGCAATTTCCTATAATCCTTGGCAATCCCATGTCCTATTAGATTCTGTGAAATCATCGTCTGTAGTGAATACTGTTTTGAAGCTCTCATTCATTTTTTCACACATTTCCTTCTCTGTTTGGTTTATCTTCCTTCCTTTAATTATTTTTTCTATTTTTTCCTTGTTCTTCATTTTGCCATTTATAAACTTGTAGAAAAGTTTGGGTTCTTCTTTGCTTTTATTCACTACATCTTTCTCAAACTTTCTCTCTTCCTCTCTCCTTACTCTAATCTATTCATTTCTAGCATCTTTGTACTGCTGTCTGTTATAGTCATTTCCCTGTTTTAAGAGTTGCATTCACACTTTATCTTTTGCCTTTTTAGCTACTATGCATCTAGCAATTTACCAAGCTTGTATTTTTTCTTAACTCTATAAAAAGGTACATAGTTTTTTACTCCTTCATTATATTTCTGTAAGAATATTTCATATTTCCCTTGTATTGTCTTTTCATATATAATGTTTCTTCGCTCAATGTCAGCAAAAAAAAATCCTTAATTTTTCAAAATCCGCTCTTGTATAATTTAATCTCTCTCCTTTATAGTCATCTCTGTAGCTTATTCCATCCTCCTTATGTATTTACATCTCTAATGTCACATGATCACTTCTTCCCATTAGACTAAGGTATTGTATGATTGGAGGAGGCTCTGGTTTCTTTGTGAATACTAGATCAAGCAACGATGGTTCTTCCCCCCTGTACCTTGTTGACTCCTCCATTCATTGGTCCATTGTATTAACCATAGTGTGTGTGTGTGTGTGTGTGTGTGTGTGTGTGTGTGTGTGTGTGTGTGTGTGTGTTCACCTAGTTGTATTCACCTAGTTGTAATTTTACAGGGCCTGGGTATCATACTCGTGTGGCCCCGTCTCCATATCTACACACATCCAACTTTCCTTTAAAACTATGCACACTCCTCGCTGACACCACCTCCTCACTCAAACCATTCCACACCTCCACACATCTTTGTGGGAAACTATATTTCTTCACATCCTTCAAGCATATTCCTTGGCTATCTTTTTACTATGCGATCTCGTAGTTCTATTTAAGTTTTCCTCTCTCAACATCATTTGCTCATTATCCACTTCATCCAGTCCGTTCAACAGTTTATAAACCTGTATTAAATCTCCTCTTTCTCTTCTTTGTTCCAAGGTAAGCAAATTCATTTCTTTTAATCTCTCCTCATAGGTCATTTCTGCCATTTCCGGAACCATTTTTGTTGCCATTCTCTGCAATCTCTCCAACTTCCTTATATGCTTCTTTTTATAAGGGGACCAAACCACTCCAGCATATTCCAATCTTGGTCTAATTACCGTACTAATTAATTTCTTCATCATATCTTTATCCATATAATGGAAGTGTGTGTGTGTGTGTGTGTGTGTGTGTGTGTGTGTGTGTGTGTGTGTGTCTTCTTACTTATCTGTTCTTATTTAACTGTATTTTTGCAGTATTGAATTAAGTTTGTAATGTCCTATTCTTTGAGAGTTGATTTACCATGTTTACCTTTCAAGCAGTGCATGTTTTTTGCACACACACACAAAGCTTGGTTAGTGAGTCAGTCAGTTAGTGAGGTGGTGCATTCCAGTGGGTGATTGCTGTGTCAGGAACACTGTGTTAACTCACTTGTTGGTGTGTTACAAGTTGAGGCTGAAACTTTTCATTGCCCCTTTGATAACTGAACAACATGTGCACCACCATTATGTCATAGAGGAGTTTTCTGGGTGGAGGGTGTAAGGTGGATATTGGGAGGTGTGGGGTGAAGGATGGAGGGTGGAGGGGTGCCTAACAGGTCCCTGGTTGCTGCAGGGCCTCCGGCAGTCTCTGATCCTGAGTCCAGATCAGAGACAGCTTCAGGAGCAGTTGCGGCGGAAACATGCCGAGTTGCAGCAGCAGATCCTGAGGCAGCAGGAAGAGCTGCGGCAGGTGAACGACCAGCTCATCATGGCCCAGTATGGCAGCATCAGCCTACAACAGATGTACAAGGTGACCACACCACTGCACTCTGTATACCCTTCCTCACTCACACACACACACACACACACACACACACACACACACACACACACACACACACACACACACACACACACACACACACACACACACACACACACTTCTATTACATTTAAACTCTACTGTTTGATTTACAAGTTTTTATGCAGGTACGATTTTATATATGTTATGGATTTCCAAATGCATAACACATTTATTAATTTAGAGATTTTTTTTTCCCCGAATATATTGAATGAAAATGTGATAGATTATGAACTTCTATTTTATTTTTAATTATGAAATATTTTGACGCAGTGCAACTCATTTATAAATTGTGATTGTCTTATTCCTTTACTTCCTCCTGTAGTACTTTATGTAGTACACTGACATCATCATGGAAGTATTCACTGTCACACGTTAGTAATTTAGTTAATTACATGTTTACTCTCCTCTTCATGGTGGCCCTCAGTGCCATATGAGTAGTTGTTGTTGTGGCACCTCATAAGAAAAGTCCCAAACCCCTTCCCTTCCCTTCCCCTCCATTCCCTTCCCTTCCCTTTCCTCCATCACACTGACCACACCCATTGTCCCGACACAGGGCAGCGTGCAGTACCCTGCCACCAGCAGCGTGGCCAGTGGTGTCTATCAAGGTGGGGCTGGTGGAGCAGGGTCCATGGTGGGGGTGAGCAGTGGGCAGGGTATGGGCATGGCAGGAGGCATGGAGGGGCTGGCAGTCACTGCAGGACTGGCGGGGGGCACAGGGACCGTCACCTTCACCACGGGCATGCTGGCAGGGGTGGGGTCGTCCCTGGTGCAGCCCGTGGCCATGACTTCGCCCTCTGCTGCCTCCTCCCCAACCATCTCTGTGTCCACCTTTACTCCAGCTCAGGTGTGTGTCTGTCTCTCTGTCTGTATTTGTGTGTGTTTCACTGTTTGATCTGCTGCAGTCTCTGACGAGACAGCCAGACGTTACCCTACGGAACGAGCTCAGAGCTCATTATTTCCGATCTTCGGATAGGCCTGAGACCAGCCACACACCACACACCGGGACAACAAGGTCACAACTCCTCGATTTACATCCCGTACCTACTCACTGCTAGGTGAACAGGGCTACGTGAAAGGAGACACACCCAAATATCTCCACCCGGCCGGGGAATCAAACCCCGGTCCTCTGGCTTGTGAAGCCAGTGCTCTAACCACTGAGCTACCAGGCGTGTGTAAATGTGTGTGTGTGTGTGTGTGTGTGTTCCATTGCATTGGTGTTTTATTAATATGGTTTGAAAGTTGTTTTTTCATTGATTTTTTTTATTTATTTATGTATTGTTATTGTTATTTATTTCTTTTTAGTCAGGCTCGTAATGTTAGTTGTTTGTTGGTGGTGAGTGAAGTGGTGGGCAGTGTGAGGCATGGGCACTGAGTTAGCTAAGAGTGTGTTTCCTTCGGTCCTCTTATGCACAATATAACACTCTGCCTTTTCATTTTCACCTTAGAAAGCATCTATGTTTAGTGGGAGTTGGCCGGCCACAGCAGCAGCGCCTTCTCCCTCACCTGTTGATCCAAAACCTACATGTATGTTAACTAATATTCTTGTAACCTTGATAATATGAAGAAATGAGGTGCTGCTCTCTGTAAATACTGTGCACCTGCACCTTATTGAATGAAACTGTGCCACCATCCAGAAAACACAAGCTTATCTCTTTCATTGCCCACCCGTGCTATATATCTTTTTCATCTATTTTATTTATCATTACTGTCCTTGTGGGTGTGTGACTGTGTGGCTTGCCATGCCATGCCTAAGCTCAAGGATATAGTATAGTATAAGACTGTCCCTATTCCACCAGGGGCTAAGTGTGTGCATGCATTTACCTAGTTGTGTTTTACAGGAAAAGAGCTATGCTGGTGCTGTCCTGTCTCCATACTTATAGTCATCCAGTTTAGCCTTAAAGTCATGAATATTTCTTGGTTGAACTACTGTTTCATCATGCGTCTGTTTGGAAAGCTGTATTTCTTAATGTCTCTTCTACACGCGGTTTTTTTCAATTTCAGGCCGTGTTCCCTTGTATTTCTTGAGTCCCACACCAATAGGTCTGTCTTCTTTGTCAGCTGTGTCCATCCTTCCATGCCCTGTATATAGCAATTAGGTCTCCTCTTTCTCTCCTCTGTTGCAATGTTGGAAGTTTTAACATCTTAATTTGTCCTCATATGTTAGGTCTCTCAAACTGGGGATGATTTTGGTTGCAGCTCTTTGAATCCTTTCTATCTTCTTTATATCTTTCTCATTATGTGGTGACCATATAAGTGCACCATATTCTTGTTTAGGTCAAATAATGTATTATATTAGTTTTTTCATCATCTCTTCATCTATATAGGTAAATGCCCATTTAATTTTTCTTAGTATTTCTTTTGGTAACTGTTTCACCAACTATGTTGTTGATGTGTTTTTCTGGTGATAAGTTGTCACTTATTGTAATACCCGGGTCTTTCTCCTCTTTTGTTTTCTGAATTTTTACTCCTCTCATAGTATAAGATCTCGTCTGTCTTTTTTTTTTGCTTTTCCCTAGTTACATCACTGCACTATTTTGCATTAAATTACATTTCCCATTTCTTGCTCCACTCATGTATCTTATTCAAATCTTTCTGTAGCATTTCACAATCCATGTAATTTTCCACTCTTCAGTAACTTTGTGTCATTGCAAATAAGCTTATATAACTGTCCACCTCATGAACCATATCATTGATATACACTATGAACATAACAGGGGCCAAAACCATTTCCTGTGGAACTCCACTTATAACTCTACACCATTTTGATTCTTTACCTTTTTATCACTGTTTTCATTTCTCTATCCTTTAAGAAGTCTGTTATCCAATCCAGTACTTTTCCTTCTATTTATGTAATATCTCTGCCAGCTGGTTATGACATTCCCTCAATATCCAGTTTGACACCCCATCCAGACCTTGAGCTTTATTCACATCCAAGGTTTTCATAATCTTCCTGATTTCCTCAACATCTATGTGGATCTTTCTCGTTTCCTTTTCCCTATGACCTGTTTGTGTCCCTTCAAATTTGTTTTCTTTGGTGAATACCATTTGAAAGCACCTATTCATTACCTCTGCCTGTGATCTTGCTTCCTCATATGTGACATTATCAACTTTTAATCTATCTATTGTTTGCTTTTTTTTCATTTTCCCAGTAACATACTGTACAGGCAATCCCCGCTTAACGAAGGGGTTACGTTCCTAAAAAACACTTCGTTAAGCGAAACTTCGTTGTTTAACCGATTATAACAAGTTTAACCCCTGACTTGAACTTCCATTGAGAGTAAGCAAAGCGAGAGTGCATCATAGTACAGTAAAAGGTTTAATGAAAGTAAAAATTATGAAGTTAAATATTTAGGTAGTTTAATTTAAGTCATTATAATGTACACTAATGTATATATGTACAAAACTTTATAATGTTGATGATCTTAACTTTATGAAGGGAGGGAGAGTGAAACGGGAAATACACTTGTGGTAGTTGTCGTAAAACAGGGGTAGCATGGAGACACCTGAGTCCATTATGAAAGTGTATTTACGGTAGCACAATACACAATAAGTGTAAACCGAGCGAAACGAGAGGCAGGAGGCGAAGCGTGTCCGCCTCAGGCGGCGGCGAGTGAGGACTGTGGGGAAGGACGTGACGTCAGACAGAAAGGGAGTATGGGAAAAACAAAGGACATGCTAACATACACTAACCGGCAACATGTGGAATGTAAACAAAGGGCGCATCATTGTACCGCATACAAAACTTATGTACCACATTTCCACAATTTTATCCATTGTAGAGTCACAAGTTCAGGTGGTTCTTTTAGCTTTCAAGGAAGATGCCGTCTCACCAGCCTTCTTAATAGAGTCTGCTGATTTGAAAATAGTAGACAGTAGATGGAGTCAAGATGGTGGCAAGCAATGTTATTAGTTTTCTGGCCTCTCTCTTGTCTGTGAATAATACCCAGCTTCACTTCTAGAGTAAGACACTTTCTGGTCTTTGTAGGAACGTTAGGCTACATTACAGGGCGTTTTGGTGGTAAGTTGAACTAGGGAAGATGAGCTGCTGGTGACGCTGTTATGTTTTGACTGGGGAGTGAGTGGTGCGCATGATCTTGATCTTGATGCTACAGGTGACGCAGAATTTCTTCTGAGTCAGGCCTTTGTATCGGCAGCGCCTGTGTTGTCCACGAGAGGCTTGATCTTGATCTTTATTCTACAGGTGTCTCAGGATTTCTCCTGAGGCAGGCCTTAGTACCAGCAGCTCCTGGTGTATTCAAAAGCCTGTCAGCTTGCATGATATACAATGGGGCTTTCAAATTTTGAAAAAATTACCTGGATAAAACTTTGTTAAAGCGAGTTTGGTGTTCGGGCAAATGGTAGTAAAAAGAAACCTTCGTTGTAGCGAAATTTCGTTGTGTGAACCTTCATTAAACGGGGGTTGCCTGTACTTATAAAAGAGTTTCGGCTCATTTTTGCATTTGTCATCTATATCTTTCTCATAGTTCCTTTGTTCCTCTCTTAGTGTTTGGACATATTCATTTCTTACTATCTTAGATTCTTCTAATTTATTTACATCTAATGCTTATACCAGTCTTCCTTTCTCTCTCCCTCACTGTTTCTGATTTTGGGAACATATCTTTTAATCCCTTCATTATAGATATTCCTAAATATATCCCCATTTCCCTTGTACAGTGGTGCTTCAACATACGATTTTAATTCTTTCAGTGACGATCGTTGTATATAAAAAAATTGTATATCAAATCAATTTTTTCTATAGAAATTAATGGAAATACAATTAATTCGTTCTTGTGATATGAATTTACCCCCCACCCAAAAAAAAAAAAAAAATAACATGATTTGATTACCAACCAAATATAGATTTAATATAAGAAATACAATGTTTATTGCATGCATAATGTAAATTAACTATATTGCTCAAAATAGCAACTTAACCCGCAAAACTCGGGACACATCGTTAGACGTTCATCACGTAAGGCATGGGGCACGTTGATAGACGTTTAGGCTTTTTATGGCTGTATTTTGGTTATTTTCTTCCCGTTTTCTTTGCTTGTGAGCTGGCAACACTCATCAGGAGTAAATATATGCTTTATATCACTGTGTCACCAACAATAAATGGTAGGAGTGATCGACAGTGATTTCATTGTGTCTGATTCCGCCACCCTTCCCGCACGTGATTCTTCTACACCTTGGGTCTCTCACCAAGTTATAGGGAGACAACTTTTGAATGAGACTGGTATCAGAACAGGCGACAGGAGAGAGAGAGAGAGAGAGGATACAAGGGGCCCGTTTTCTCATGCTCTAGCCAAGGCCGCTGAACCTGATTGGACGCAAGGCCACGTAAACTGATGATACTACCTCATTCAACCTGTGATATTTTGGTAACCATGACATCTAGAGGCTTATGGTTTTTTGCATTGCAAAGAGAAAGAGTTGCTTGTGGGCAGGAGTAAACATATGCTCTACGTCATTGTGTCACCAACGATGGAAGGTGGTAGCGAGTGATTTCACTATGTCTAATTCCGCCACCTCTCCCGTGAGCATTACTTCTATACCTCAGGTCTCTCACCATGTTACGGGGAGACAAATTTTGAATGAGAGTGGTATCAGAACAGGCGACAGCAGGAGAGAGAGAGAGAGAGAGAGAGAGAGAGAGAGAGAGAGAAAGGATACAAGAGGCCCATTTTCTCTCGCTCTAGCCAAGGCAGCTGAGCCTGATCGGACATAAAGCCACGTAAACCGATGATACCACCTCATTCAACCTGTGATATTTTGGTAACCAAAGCATCTAGAGACTTCAGATGTTTTGCATTGCAAAGAGGAAGAGTTGCTTGTGGGCAGAAAACCATTTGTACTCACTTGTTTATTGAATTTCTAAGTGTAATCAGTATGTGAATACAGGCTATTTTGTGTTTCTCGCCAAACTTACTTTTGGGACCCACGATCATGGGGTCTTGAGTTCACAAAACTTAATAAAAAATACACACTGCCGAGGAGCACAGACACATACATACACAAAGGATGAACAACAATACACAATGCGGGCTGAATGTTCGGGTGGACATGGGTAGCAGAGCGATTGCTGCGCTACCTACTGATGGGTAATCGTATCTTAAAAATATCATTGTATTTCAAGGCGTAAATTATGTCAAATTTTTCGTCGTATATAAAAAAAATCATATGTTAGGGCGATTGTATGTCGAAGTACCACTGTCCTTTATTTGCTGTATATAGTTGATTGCACTCAGCTTCTGTGAAGTATACCCTTAACTTTATGAAGTCTGCCTTCCCATAATTATATTTTCCATTTTTTTTGTGGTTTGTTCTTATTTACTGCTGAGCCATTGTCTAGGCTGATTTCAGTTAATAGATGGTAGTTTTTCCCTAGAGGGCACTGATAATTTCTTCAATGACTTAAATTTCTTTCATAAACTATAGGTCGAGCCTCGATGCCTCCTTATTTCTTCCAACTCTTTAGTTTTCCTAATCCACTGTGCCATAATGTTAATTATTATTAACCTCTTCCCAGCAGCAGGGCAGATAAGCAAAGTATCAAATAAAAAATCATCTCTATATAGATGCTACTGACCTTCATCTGTACGTCTATATATAGTTTCCCTACAAATGGATACTCGTAATTGACATCTGTATATAGTGATCCCTCGTTTATCACGGTTAATGGATACCAGAAACCCCTGCGAAAGGTGAAAAACAGCAAAGTAGGATTTGCCCCCCCCCGCTAGGAATTTTTGTGTATGTGTATGTGGGTACCAGAATGTTTAAAATATGCAAACAGTATTTATACTTTACATATACAGTATTTTACTTAAATTTGTTTAATTATTAAACCTTATACAGTAATTTTACATTTACTCTCTCTCTTTTTCTCTCTCTCTCTCTCCCCCTCTCATACGATACGTAACACTCACCCTCTTCTGCCCTCTTTGATCATATCCAAAAGTTTCACTTTTTCACTGATGGTCATCATCTTTCTCTTCCTCTTGGGCTCACTAGAGGAAGCTTTTGCAGGGGCACAGCGCTTAGGTGGCATTGTAAGGGCTTAACGAATCACTACTTAAACAAAAAAAAGTTAACGCAAATGCAACACTAAGATAAAGTATGTGAGATAGTCAACAGCGTGGACGAGACTGGCGAGATACAAGGGAAGATGTTGGGTGAGGCTGCGATGATGCGCAGCCAATCAGCTCACGGGATAAATTCACTCGTGCTCTCATTGGTCGATCTCATGTGGGGAACCAATCACACACTTTGTATGAGTGCCCAGGAGTATGTACAAAGCCTCTGAGTCAACTCATCTCTTTTTTTGGCATGCTGAAAAACCTCTCTCATGCATCAACATGAAACAATGTGTTTTTCCACAAAATGGCTGCTGATATGGCTGTATTTGTTAATTTTTATCGTGAACCGCAAAGTGGCGGGGGAACACCGTATATGTATAAGAACAATAATGTACAGTACTTTACGTACATATTAACGTACATTGTCGTCGTTATTACACACCATCTTACCGAATTACTGTACGTACTGTACGTATTTGTAACTGACGCCACGGACCCCGTGATATAGTGAAATATCCACAGAACATATCTACAAGTATGTATAAAACCCGCAAAACAGTGAGGCCGCTAAAGTCAAACCGCGAAATAGCAAGGGAACACTGTATAGACTCTGCCACAAAACTGAACAAAGAATTTAATCTCTTTGTAAGTGTTGTTTGTGTTTGATTGGTGATAATATATGTCAATATGCTTGTATGAATGTTTTAGTTACTCACATCCACAACTTGTGACTTGGATGTAATTTACTTTCACTTTTCCTCGTATTTTTCACATACATATTTGTTTTTTACTATTCATTTTAGGCAACGTTACTGGCGTGTGATACAGTTCTTCCTCTTTGACTTGATAGGCTAATGATAACAAAAAGTGTAAATAATGCAAAAATTTTCAGCATTAGCTTATGTGCACAGCACATCCACCATCAGCAAAGCACAAATGGTAACCGGCCTTGAGAGGCCATGTTGACCAGTGTTTGGGTAGTTGAGATGCCAAATCATTATTTATTTTATGAATTTTGTTATTTGTAAGGAATCGTCTATATATAGACGACACTACAACTTAGTGCAGTAAAATAAGAACAAGCGTCTAAATAGACGATCCGACAAAAAGTCGCATTTTTTAGACATCTATATATATAGATCCTCCACTGGGAAGGGGTTAAGTTTTGTAATTTATATCCCCACGACTCTTCTCCTTGTGTAGTCCACTTTTCCCAGCATACTTCTTTGCAGTTGAAGTCCCCCATAAGTATTACATTCCTGCTTTCTTGCAATATTTTCTTGAAACAATAACCATATCACTCAACATCCCTTTATACTGGACTCCTCTTGACTCCATGCATTAGTTTGTAGTTTGTGGTGGTACATATGCTACTGCAACATCTCTTTTTCCCTTTTCCTTTCCTTTTATCTTAATTTTGATTACTTCTGCCATACCTTCTCCACCTCCACATTTTCCACTGCTATATTCTTCTTGGTCATTAACATCACTCCTCCTTTCTTACTATTCCTAGATCTTAACCACACATTATAATTTCCATCACCAATATTTATATTTTCTGCTGGCTCATTTAGTTTAGTTTCTGTTATGCCCATGATGTGTGGCTGCTTTATCTTAATGTAATTATTAACTTTCTGTAATGTGTATATTATACCATTTATGTTTGTGTTTGCTACTGACCATTTACTGTTTCTACTTACATTACTGACTTTTCTTATTCTTTCCTTGTCAGATACCACTTCCTCATCCTCTCATCTTTGACCTTTCAATAGAACTTTTTCTTCTCTTCCTCTGATTTGTTCTATTTTTTTTCCTTTGCCTCTCTTATAAGATCTTTTATTTTACTTCTCCTCCTTATTCATGCCCCCTTTTATTCAAATTTTCTTGAATTGTTGTGTCTTGTCCAGCCTCCATGCATGCTGTATCACCTTTGATGCTGTAGATTGTGTTCGGAACTTGACTTTCAGTGATCTTTTCCCTCCCTCTGTATATTTTTCTAGTCTATGCACTTCCTTAATTTCACTCACCCCATCTTCACTTTCTCCCTGAACACTTCTTACCACATCTTCTGCTACATTTTTTTGTTCTTTCTTCCTCTTGAATCTTACAGGTTCCTTATCTTCATAGATAACTATACTCTTCTTGTCCATTGTATCCCTTACCATTGATTCCTTCTGTTTGATTACTTTCACTATTTCCTGGGTTAGGTCTACCTTTTCTTTCTGTTGTGTTTCCATGATTTCTTTAAAACTAACATTTTCTTCCTCTCTTTCCTTTTTCCATTCGAGATGTTCACCTTTCATTTCTATTACTTCATTTTCCTGTTTCTTTACTAACTCTCTACCTCATTTATACTTAACTTTAGCTCATCACACTGGGTTTTCAGCATTTTGTTTTCTTCTTCTAAATTACATTGCCTCTTTTCTAAATATCACTCTTTCTATTAAATCGCTGAGGCTACTTTCCATAATGTTCATTTCCCTGATTTGCATTTTTACTTGCAATTCTTTGTTAGTCTCTTCACGAAATCCTTAGAAGGGTGATTCCCACGTTTCCTCCTTACCCTTCAAAGTTAAAGTTATGGCCATTATGTATATTTACTTCTTTAGAATTCTTTCTTTATCGTATGGACACAGGACCCTGTACTAATATAAAGCCCTACTTCTCTACTACACAGTTCTAGGCAATTGCAGTGGTTGCTGGTTTTGTTTACTGGAGCTCAGTTGTTTCCACGTCCGCCTCCCATCAACATGTGCCAGTGTGTGTGTGTGTATTTACCTAGTTGTATTTACCTAGTTGTAGTTTTACAGGGCCTGGGCTTTATGCTCGTGTGGCCCTGTCTCCATATCTACACTTATCCAATTTTTCTTTAAAACTATGCACACTCGTTGCTGACACCACTTCTTCACTCAAACTATTCCACGTCTCAACACATCTTTGTGGGAAACTATTTTTTAACATCTCTTAGACATCTTCCCTTTCTCATCTTTTTACTATGCGATCTTGGGCTTCAAATGTCAGGTTCTTCTCTCAGGATTAGTTTCTCATTATCCACTTGGTCCATTCCGTTGATAAATTTATAAACTTGTATCAGGTCTCCTCTCTCCCTTCTCTGTTCCAGAGTTGGTAGATCCATAGCCTTTAGTCTCTCCTCATATGTCATCCCTCCAAATTCTGGAACCATTCTTGTAGCCTTTTTTTTTTTTTTTTTTTTTTTTTTTTTTTTTTTGTGTGTGTGTGTGTGTGTGTGTGTGTGTGCTGGTCTGGTATGGAGAGAAGACAGATTATATATTATTTGTGTGTGGGATCATATATTACTGATTCTCTCTCTCTCTCTCTCTCTCTCTCTCTCTCTCTCTCTCTCTCTCTCTCTCTCTCTCTCTCTCTCTCTCTCAAGCACTACCTCATCTGGTATCTCTTTTCTCGTTCTCACTCTCCCTCTCTCTTTACCCCACACACCTGTCTTCCCACTCTCATTAACTCACCTCTTTCCCCCACAGGTGAACCTTCCCACTGGCAACACACAGGGGATGGCTCTGCCCTACCAGCTGTCGCACCACCAGGCTCAGGTGGTTTTTGCTCAACCCAATGCAACCACCAACCCATCTCAACATCACCCCCACACAACCCAACCTCATCCACCCAAAAAATAACCTCACTTTTAATCTGTTCTTCCTCGCTCTTTGTCTTCTACTTATTGTCGCTTTCTTCTCTCTTCATCCTTGTCTTTGTTTGTCTTCTTTATCTATTTTTATCACACAGCTCAGCCTCACCCTTACACTGTTCTTCCTCACTCTTTATCCTCTACTCCTTGTGTCTTTCTTTATCTTTGCGCCATCATTCATGTCTTCCTTGTCCTATTTACCACTCAAGCTAACCTCACCAATCCCAAATGTAGCCTTATTTTTATCCTCTTCTTCTTCTTCTTCTTTTTTTTTCTTCTTTTTCTTCTTGTTCTTCTCATTATTATTCTGTTTTTTCTTTTTTTCACTTTGTCTCTTCATCTTGCCTTTCTTTATCTTTAAATTTTCATTTTCTTTCTTGTTTTTTTCTTATTTCTTTGCATAATCCTCTTCCTTCCCATTTTCTTCTTGTGCCTTAATTTTTTATTTATTTATTTTTTTTTTTTTACTGTTTTTTCTTCTTGTTTCTTGTCTTTCACTTCCTCCTCTTGTCTCTCTCCCACTCCTCCTCCTCCTCCTCCTCCTCCTCCTCCTCCTCCTCCTCCTCCTCCTCCTCCTCCTCCTCTGCCAAACCAAAGTAGTCAATAACTCAACAAGATATTTTTGAATTAGTTGAGAAGACCTATCCACATTCACCATTGCCATTACTACTACTACTACTACTACTACTACTACTACTACTACTACTACTACTACTACTACTACTACTACTGTCACCTATCCACTACCACCACCAGTGCCATCCTTTTTTGAGAGTGAAAAAAAATGTGTCCATATGTAACTGATGTGGTAAAGATAATTATTTTAACACACACACACACACACACACACACACACACACACACACACACACACACACACACACACACACACACACACACACACACACACACACACACACACACTGGATCAGTAAGGAAGCTCTCTGTTTTGGTGTTTACTTCAGTCTAATGTAGTACTGAAACCTCTCATTTATTGGCAGCTGTCAAGTCTATGTGTGAAGTAAGAGATAGAAGTTGAGATTTTTAAAAGTATTTATTACAAGTGCACAAGGACAGGTAAAGTGTTTGGGAAGGGAGTGGATGGGATGCTGCTGCTATGGTGGGATTTCTGCTCCATATGAAGTGTTAGTGGAAAGATTTAATTGAACTGGAGAATTTTTTATGTGTTTATTTGACGTGTGTGAAAAAATATGGAAAGCCTATATTTTATGCATTTGTTGCAGTTTTTGTAGAGAATACTGTCTAAGTAGTTAAAGAAGAGAACAGTACCTAAAGTAACTCCTAATTACCTAAAAAATGCAAAATGGAACAGTTCCATAAATTTGAAACTTGATTACTGGTAAACAATATTTGTAACCAATACAACACATCATTCATTCATTCCTGTGCAGAAAAATAAACTTAAAAACTTTTAGCTAGTTCTTGCCACTTTGGAACATGTGTGATGGCAGAGAATGACTGTTTGCATTGGCAGCTTCTTGTATAAGTCAGGGTTGAGAGACAGGCAGGTAGAAGTGAAAGATATTTTTTTAGCATTACATATCACATCACTCGTTATCAGTTTTTGTGTAGCTGGAAAAGGTGAGGAGGCCCTGTGATGAAATGTGATGGTAAAAAAATGTGTTTTGGCTAGTGTCACTATTTGCATCATCCTTCCTGGTTTTAATGTATAATGTCAGTTCTCTTCACCTTTATGTAAACGCTGGATCAACCTACCACCCTTAGTCCCAGTAAAAAAATTCTAACCAAGATTTGAGCCTGGGTCTGGTATTGTTATTGTTAGACACACTTCTGATAACAGTGAAAGAAATGGTGATGAATTATAATATGAGAAATGGGGAAGAGTTTATTTTTCAGTTCTTTGGTTACTTATCTATCTACTAGGCTGGCAGTCATACACAAGCAGCCCAGGCAAGGCACCACACACACACACTTATACTCTCACTCTTAGCTCTGTCAGCCACCACCAACAGATATACAAGACCAAGCAAAAAGTAACAAGAAGTCAAAGAGTCAAATTGAGAAGTATCTTAATATATCATAGTACGTACTAATTGTTTATAAATCAGACCAATAATGCGTGTGAAGGTGGAAGACAGAACACTACTCACTCACTCACTCACCATACTTCATGATTTACCTAATCATTCATACGCACTACACATACTTAGTCATCAATGCACATGTTAAATTTTGCAACTATAGTATATATACATACATAACCAAATCATACAAACACACCTTAAAATAATACATAATTGCAGATAATGATATACATAGCAGAGGAACCTAATTATCCACACATCCATACACATAGTCATCAAAGCATATATTTTAAATTGAAGCCCTGGTATACATAAGATTGGAAGCAGGATAGAGAGGGAGACAGCTAAGGAGCTAAGGGCCATGCAGTCACACATTCAAGGCAGCTATGACCACTTGTGACCTCTCTTTTCTCACTGACCACAGATGTATCTTCTTTTTGAAACTTTAATGAGGTCAGCCAGTAATGTTCGTAGTTTCCTGTATAATGACCATCACACATTCATCTTTATCATGTGGTAGCGTAGCAAGATTTTATTGTTATTTTTTGAGAGAAGCATTTTGGGTTTAAGTGTTTTAATTGTTTTCATCAATTGTTTTTTTAATTTTTAATTTTTTTTTTTTTTTTTTCTTGTTATATGTGGGTTTATTATATCTTTCTTTGCTTTAGTAACAATTTGTTTTTTAACTTCCATGTGAGTTTGGTATGGTATTTTTTTCCTTCCTTCCTTTACCAAACATTCTTTTTTAACTTCTATATGAGTCTTGCATCTTATTTATTTCCATCTTCCCTTTGCTAACCAATTATTCTTTTAACTTCTATGCCAGTTTGATATCCTATTTCTTTTTTTCTATCTTTTAGTAACATACAAACCTTTTAACTTCTATTTGAGTTTGGCATCTTATTTATTTCTTCCTTTCATTTACTAACCAATAATTCTTCCAGTCTAATGCTAGTTGAGTATTTATGTAACAATCCAAGTCAGTATTGTATATGTTGTCCGTGAGGGCAACTGTCACATCTCACCCTTGACCTGAGACTGCCACTGACAGACTATGGGGGCATATTCCAAACTTTTCATCTTTATTGTACTTCCAACAGGCTGTAGTGGAAGCATTTTCAAGGATGTCTTCATGATTCTCGCGATAGTTTGACATGAATCCTGCATCACCTATAGAAGAATCACATATATTTAACTAATTATGTGGCTTTTGGAAATTTTGTTTTCCTCTGATTCCCCCAAAAAACTACAAACTAAATTTAAGGCAGGTTCACACGTGCCAATTTTTTACTGATATTTTACGTACATAGAGTTTCCGACTCATCCCTTCTAGTCAGAAAGTGTCTAGACGTAGCGCCTAGAAAGTATCGACTAGTTGGCACCTTGGTGTGAAGTGAATGTAAACAAACAGCTACCCGCCAAGACGTGACGATGCTGAAGCTGTGGTTGCTCTTCTTTTGGCGTACCAGAAGAGTCAACAGAAAAGAAAACACCTGTGGATACGTCCTTAGCTAAGTAGAAGAAAAGAAAGGAGTATCTACCACACACTAAAATAGCCTGCATTTCTCATAAGAAAATTGTTAATCTTAAGAAGACTACGCACAATTGCTATCAAATTAAATCCTGACAAGTCTTCAGTCCTCACCTCCAACAAAGAGAAACAGTTCCTGGAGAGTGGCAGCTCTTTCATTGAACAATGATTTGCGCAAGCTTTTTTATTGTATAATTAATTTCTGGCATCTGAGATGTTTTTTTTTTTTTTTTTTTTTTTTTTTTTTTTTTCATCAACTCTAACATCATCTCTATATCTGGAGACCACATTTTCAAAGCTTACTCTGTGATGTCACGACGTAAGTAAAGTCACAAATTGACTAGCAAGACCAACACGTTGGTCTTGTTTTGCGAGTGCTTTCTGCAGTTGTCAGGCATCGATTGTGAGTCAGAAACTCTACGTACGTAAATTGTCAGTTGCAAATTGGCATGTGTGAACCCAAGCTTGGGAGAGAGGAACTACCCCATTGGTACTTTTTTCTTCTGATGGTATGATGTGTTATTTAATTCTCGTAACACTTGATTTTATCAAGCCAAATAAAGCTATAGAGACAGAAAGATTTGAACAACCATCACTTCTTGTGCTGTCTTCTCAATATTATGCTCTTAACTTACACCACATTGAATTAGCTTTTGAGGTCAAAACAGTCAAAGGATTAAAGATTTTTACTACTACTACTACTACTACTACTATTATCACATGTCCAAAGTTTCAGCAGTATTACCATGTGGAATCATCACCATTATTAATAGTCCTGTTACTGCCGTTGTCACCCATCTTGTTTATCATTTTTAAATAATTTTAATATGTGGAATTTCGAAAGGAAACCAGGAAAAGTTATGTTATTAACACACACACACACACACACACACACACACACACACACACACACACACACACACACACACACACACACCAGAAAAGTTAATGAATACATGTATGTATATTAACTTGTATCAAAAAATTTAAACTTCATAAATGTTGGTACACAAGAACATCTTTTTTTTCTCTCTCTCTTGTTTTAGAAGATATACGTAATAATAACTATATTTCCGATAAGGGTATGGATGGGATGACTCTCTCTCTCTCTCTCTCTCTCTCTCTCTCTCTCTCTCTCTCTCTCTCTCTCTCTCTCTCTCTCATGATATATCAAGAGTACCTAACTTAATAAGAAGAGTAACAAGGTGTCAAGATTGTGATCACTGAAAATACCGGTGTAAATATTCCAATACTTAATCTATTATTTTTATATCTAATAAAGAAAATGTGTAAATAATGAAATGGTTTGACTTATTGCCTCCCTTTGTAAAGTAGCCTACCTGTAGTTTTGTCACTCATTAAACATTCAGTGCTGTGACAGCCACTGAAAGACTGCATCAGGGCCATCAGGGTGTTCATGGCAGCAGACCCTGAAACCGCTTCAGCCTTCAGGACTGTCATGCACCTTCATCATCAGAGGCGTCGCTATGTGGTAGACAACAAAAGGCAGTTGCCTAGGGTCTCGAGCTGGTGGGGACCCTGAGGGACGGCTGATATTGCATATGGACCAAGACCACCATGTCAGAAGCACTGTGCTGCTCCTGTCACTTATATGGATTAGATAACTTGGAACATGACACCTAATCCCCGTAATAGGGCGGGGCCCCACCCACTACTAGCATTTCGGTCATGTTTGTTTTTCTGTCATTCATATAGTGTGTGTAAAGTTTGCATTGAGTTTGTTATTTATTATTTATTTTATGTTAATTATTTACTAAAATATTCATTTACTGATCTGTTGTCCTGAACTTCATTCATCATTCCGGGCAGGGGGCCCCCATGTTCCTTGTTGCCTAGAGCTCCCAGGGGGTTTAAAAACGCCCGTTCATCATTGTCCATGTCTATGCCTATACCTGTACTTATGTGTTAGGTACACATCTGGCAGTCTTTGTTTGTTTGCCTAATATTAGACTGCGCCCTGGGCGGTCGCCCATATTGACCACAGCAAAAATCGTTCCTGAGTGAGTGGTAAAAAATAAAATAAAAAATTTTTAAAAATTAAAAAATCGTGAGTCGAACGTGGTACGTAAGGCACCATCGTCTACAACAGGCATACACACACTGCTTCTCTCTCTCTCTCTCTGACATGAAAACTCCATGAGATTTTTTTTATTGCTAATAATCAGTGTAATTATTTCTCCACTGGAAGCTTCAAAATTCTTCATTGAGAAATGTTGGTATAGATAGGTGTGTATGTGGTGTGTGTGTAATTCACCACGGTCGTCTGCTGGTCATCCAGCCAGTCTTCCCATTACGGAGCGAGCTCAGAGCTCATAGACTGATATTCGGGTAGGAATGAGACCACAACACACTCCACACACCGGGAAAGCGAGGCCACAACCCCTCGAGCTACATCCCGTACCTATCTATTTACTGCTAGATGAACACACCCCACACATTAAGAGGCTTGCCCATTTGCCTCGCCGCCTACGGAACTCGACTCCGGACCCTCTCGATTGTGAGTCGAGCGTGCTAACCACTACACAACGCGGTGTGTGTGTTTCACTGTTTGATCTGCTGCAGTCTCTGACGAAACAGCCAGACGTTACCCTACGGAACGAGCTCAGGCTCATTATTTCCGATCTTCGGATAGGCCTGAGACCAGGCACACACCACACACCGGAACAACAAGGTCACAACTCTTCGATTCACATCCCGTACCTACTCACTGCTAGGTGAACAGGGGATACACGTGAAAGGAGACACACCCAAATATCTCCACCCGGCCGGGGAATCGAACCCCGGTCCTCTGGCGTGTGAAGCCAGCGCTCTAACCACAGAGCCACCGTGTGTGTGTGTGTGTGTGTGTGAACGTGTATTTACCTAGTTGTAGTTTTACAGGGCCTGTGTGTGTGTGTGTGTCTGTGTGTGTGTGTGTATAATTCACCACGGTCGTCGGCTGGTCACCAAACCAGCCTTCCCCATTACGGAACGAGCTCAGAGCTCATAAACTGATCTTTGGGTAGGACTGAGACCACAACACACTCCTGTGTGTGTTTCACTGTTTGTTTGATCTGCTGCAGTCTCTGACGAGACAGCCAGACGTTACCCTACGGAGCGAGCTCAGAGCTCATTATTTCCGATCTTCGGATAGGCCTGATACCTGTGTGTGTGTGTGTGTGTGTGTGTTATACTTATTATAAGTTTAGGTATTCTTTGGTGTGTGATCTACGCTTTTTATTGAGATCTACAATTAAGAAAAGTATACTTTTAACAAGGTAATCGTAACTATCTGGATATTTTTTTTTCTAAGAAACCCCAATTAAGAGAGAGAGAGAGAGAGAGAGAGAGAGAGGGGGGGTTGGCGGGACGGGAGGCTTGAGGCGGGTTCACACGTGCCAATTTGCGACTGAAATTCCAAATCGGATTGAACATCGGTGCCTACCAAGTGGAAAAACCAGTCGCTAAGCAAGACCAACATGTTGGTCTTGTTCAGCCGATTTGCGACTTTATTTACCTTGTGACGTCACGGAGTAAGCTTTGAAAATGTGGTCTCCAGTGGTGTAGAGAAGAGTCGCAATTGTGCATAATCTTAAGATTAGTAGTTTCTTTAAATTCCTTCTACTTAGCCAGAGACGCATCCACAGGTATTTTCTTTCCTGTTGACTCTTCCGGTACGCCAAAAGAAGAGCAACCACCGCTTCAGCATCGTCACTGGAGGAAGACATCTTGGCCTTGGCGGGTGTAGCCGTTTGTTTACATTTACTTCCCGTCAAGGCGCCAACTATATAGTCTATACTTTCCAGTCACTATGTGTGACGTGTTCCGACTAGAAGGGCTCAATCGATACTTCTAGTGACTTGCAATTTCAGTCGCAAATTAGTACGTGTAAACCCGCCTATATAGAGCAGATATGGAGGGGATATGAGGATAAGAAACAAGGAGGGATGGAGACGCGCGAACACATGCATGGAAGGGGTTGAGAAATGAGGTGTCAGTTAGTTAATTGACACATCACGATTTGACCTGTGATAATCATTTGAGTTGGCATGTCGCTGTAGCTAAGAATGAGAAGAGGTAATTACGCCGATGTTTCCTAATAGATTCACTGCTCGGCTGGTAATGTCTTGAGCTTATAAAGGAAAAGAGACGACAGCACTATGGTTCACATATCCTGACGTCATGCTGCCTCCTTTTACTACATACTGTATATCTCCATAGTTTTTTGCTATTATAACTCTTCCTTTTAATCACCCATTGAGTACTTCACGTTTAGTAAGCATGTGATTAACTCTTTACGCTCACACGTTCATCAGCGACACAATTCTTCGCTAAAACATCGATATGTCATGCAAGTTTAGTGTCAGTTTGATCATATGCAAGTTATAAATATAGCTCGCAGATGTAATGGTTGTGATATTACTGAGGAAAAGACAATCAATTTGAAAATAACCTTGCTTTTGTTGATAAATTGGCATGCACTGCCTGAGAGAGAGAGAGAGAGAGAGAGAGAGAGAGAGAGAGAGAGAGAGAGAGAGTTTTCACACCTTTATCCGTGGGAAGGAGCGAAACATCTGATACGCTAATCACATCACACCTCAAACATTCTTCACACATTCCCTCTAAGGTCAGCCAGTCTGCCACCCACCCACCCGCCCCACGACCATGCACACCTTTTCCACCATTGTTAGTCATTATGATTTATCTGACCATTATATAGGGCATTTGTTCGATATAAACTTGGCAGCGTTAATCACTTTTCGCATTGGTTGGTTATTGGACCAACGTCCACGTCCTGCATCACATCACTATTTTCAATAGAATTTAGTTTTTTTTTTTTTCGGGATGCTTTTCATGGCTGTAATGACAAATTAACAAACTTTCTATATGATTAGTAGGAGAAACTGTTAAAAACCCGAATTGCCGTAGCCATAGAATAGTAATATTTCTGCAAGATTAACAAGAGAAACACTCAATTAGTAGTGATAGATTATAAACATTTATGCAATATTATTAGGAAAAACAATCTTAAGAACCCAATTAGCTATGGAATGATAAATAAGATTTCTGCATGATTGATCGGACTAATCCCTCTTGAGAACTAGGCGATAGATTGATACGATTTCTACATGATTAAAAAGAGAAACATTCCCCCGGCCAATCATATATGTGATCTTTGAAAATAGTCATGGTGAAGGAACAAAAATTACGGATAGTAGACTAAATACCAGTAATGAAAAAACATGCAAATAATAGACTTTTATAGATTTCTGGAAAAGGCCGATTACCGTAAGGAAACTGCACGAAACCATGCATCATGTACGAAAATTGCTTGTCTTTATTTGCATTTATGATCGTTATTTTTTTTTCTTAACTAATACTAGTTTTAAGAGGTTGAGTGATGATGATAGTGATGGTGGTAGTACTGTTGGCGGCGAAGGGAAGACGGGCGAGACAAAGATAAAATATACAATTAGATTACCTATAGAGTAGTTTTTCAGCATATTGGAGGGGATGGGATATGGGAAAGATAGAGCAATGATTATTGCACATGAAATTTCATCATAATTACAGGTACCTAGTAATGAGTAATTGAAAAGTAAAAGATGTCAGTTATGACTGTTTGAATGGGAAAAGTTGGTATTTTCTCTGTTTTAAGAAAAATGTTTCGGTTGGTTGTGGTGGTTGTGGCGGTGGTGGCGCCGGCGGTAGTGGTGGTGAGGGTTGAGGTGGTGGGGGATGGGACAAGAATATGGGATGAAGAGGAGAGTGGAATACAAGGCATTGTGTCAGATTTATAGCCATTTCCAACTAAAAATTATAGTCTATATACAATAAGTGATTTATGGTAGTCAAGTAAAAAAAAAAAAATAATAATAATAACTCACGCAGATATATGAACCGTGTATCTTTTTGAAGCTGTGAACCTCAGCAGTACTACACCGTCCCCACATAACGTCACTTCGCTGAATGGTCGTTCACGACTTCACGATTCCACGAACCACGAATCATATAACTCAGTGTAGGTACCTCCAGGCTCCAGCTGAGAGAGTTGGGCCGCTTGGGCGACGCGCGCTGTCCTGCCCCGCGCTGGTGCTGGAAGAAGCTTTATATTGTAATGAAGTCCAGTTGACTGGTAAGTTTACAAACATTGAGGTATGACATGACTTGCAGGGTAAATAGTAAGGCTTGCAGGGGAGTAGGTAAGCCATGGGGGAGTGGAGATAGACAAGGGAGTGCTGGGCAAAGCTATGGTGTGTGTCAGCTGATGTGTGGTGACGTGGTGCGTCGCCATGTTGTGTCTGGGAATGCCGAAAGGCGGCCTGCGCTTACACACTTCCACCTATAACCGTAAGGAAATGTTAATAGTATTGAGAGAATGTAGCGTGTTACATAATGATTTACAAAAAGGTGGGAGAAGGAAAGAGGGTGTTGTGTCAGCCAAGCCATGACACTGACGCAAATTCACATGTTAACATCCTAGCCGTGTCCAAATGAAGGTAGAGTCGTAAAGGTGTTGGTTTTGATATGTGGTAAGTGTGTGCGTGACGTAAATTAAGACAAAGATAATTGTGACCTACAGTGATGAGAGGGCGAGGTAACCAGTGACCAGCAGACGTTAGGAAGAAGAGCCACAGGACCAGCCGGCCGGAGATCACCGTGGCTATAAAACCTAGAATGGCTGACGTGTTCTCCATGAATGACGCAATAAACCTCCTCGCCAATAAGTTTGTTCTTCTCATTGGAGATTCAAGTGAGTGTTGGGACCTCGTATTTAGTGGAACTGGTAACTGTGTGTGTGTGGATTCTTTTCAAATATTGACGTGGGGAAGGTGAGGGAAGGGGCGAGCGTTGTTAGCAAATTTTTGTTTTAAATGTGTTTATTTCCTAGATAACTTTTAGGGTGGATGCAGTGTGTGTTAAGGCACACACAGTTACCAAGTTCCAACTCGAGGGTCAGCGCAACCAATCTTTTTCTCTCCCAAATTTTTTCCCAGATTGATGACCCTTGCTTGATAATATCGTATAGACTATGCCATTTCCGTCGCAAATGAGAGAGAGAGAGAGAGAGACTATTGGAAGTACACGTCAATTTAGCGCCTGCAATTACATGTGTGGGGTGTTCTACTTACATTGGGTGAAGGGATTGTAGGGGTTCCACCGAGTGCCAGAAGTGCAAAAGGGTTCTTTAAGTTTGAAAAGTTTGAGAACCACTATTATAGAAGATGAATATACAACTTTATTTGATGTTTCTACTTTAGTGCATTTGAATGCATGAGACAGTACAATCATGATTCACGACATCAATGTCAATTATGTTGTGTAGGGAATCTTCTCGAGAGTTAACACTGTTCTGTATAGGGAAAACTCCCCAAATCGTACCAAGTGTTTTGACACTTAACCTGGCTCCAGTGCGCTCAACTTGACACATTCAACTTGGTTCACGTTTGACTCATCCATAAACCTTCGTAGTACTTTTTTTTTCTTTTACCTTGCGGTAACATTGGGAGTAAGTAGTGGGTAGTATTGAATAACTGAAATGATTGTTTATGTTAATTACATGGATACAGCAGCAGTTAAGATAGCCACATAGGTCACTGATTATGAGTACTTGCTCTACCAGAGAATGAAATACAAACATCCAATAATCCCAGTACAGTTAGGCCAACTGCCATAGTAATAATTTTATTAACAAAAAGTTATACTCTATCTTGTCCTATTTTATTCAGTTAGTATTTATGCCTTTCATGTTCAATATTCTTGGTAACTTGTAACACTTTTTTTTTGTAGTTCATTTTAACATATCTCTCAACACGAGTTGGTGTCAACATTCTCTTAGGCCGGCTGGTGTCCATGTACTCCAAAGCATCACACAGAATACTAGCTACAATTTACTATTTTTCTTCTTTTTTTTATGTTACGGCATTTAGCGCCTGTAGGCATACTTGAGGAGTATGTGTGGGAAGTGCTGTTAAGCTTCTGCCCATTAGTGGTGCAGGCAATTTTATTTATAGTGGTACCTGTGTTAGGGCCCATATCACCACCCAAGTGCATCTTTGGTGTAATCACCTAGATAGAACCTGGATATCATGGTGACGTGTAGGTAAGTAACATTAAGCCATTCGACAAATAGCATAGCTTCAAAGTGGTATGTGGTGAGATTTAAACCTATGTGTGGATGTCTTATCCACTACGCCACCGCCTCCCTTGTCCTCTGCAAATTCATACCTTAATTGTACAAACTTCTCCTCCCAGATGATTCTTTAAAAATAAATATATGTTACCCATACTGACTTACAGGCAGAGATGTGTGTTACTGGTCCTTAGAAATGAATAGTTCAGAGAGGGAGGGAGGGACTGTATTTGTTTGTTAGACTGATGATGAAACATTAGGAGTGGGGAGAGGTGAACATCAAATGGAGAGAGAGAGAGAGAGAGAGAGAGAGAGAGAGAGAGAGATTTTGTTTTTATCAGTTTCACACAAGCACAGCTCCATATTGTCACTATCAATGCAAAATAGTAATTAAGTTAACTCACCATTTACAATTCTCATGTTTACCATCAATAGGATGTCATTTACATTCCAGTAAAATTATCTTTCCATAATGCATAATCATATGGGTGTGCAGATATTGCCTGCAGTAGACTAGGTACAGTAGAAGCATAACACACAGTCAATGAGCATAAGAGAATATAGAAATCTGGACTACCTTGGAAAATGTAAATCTTGACATTGTGACACATAATGCAAGATATGTACTCCTATGAATAATTACGTTGATTCCTTGCAACCCACTTGTTAAAAACAATATCATACAACAAAAGAGAACTGTAAAAATAGCATGGATGGTGTAGGTTCTGCAGCAGCAAGCAAACCCTTTCCACATACATTGAAACAATGAAGATGCAGAAAACTAATGTCATTTTAATAGTAAATGAAAAGAAGATTCATTGCTTTGGGGTGGACAATACAATGCTGGTCAACTCGGCCCATTGCCAACTTGGCCCATAACCATCTCAGACAGTTGTATACCAACTTGGTCCATTGCGTATTTTATACAAAAATGAAATAATATAATAAAAACATTAAAATAGGATGCATAGTTACATGTACAACAGGTTATTACAGGAAATTATTACATTGATTAAGAACTATACTTTAAATCAAGTGCACACTCCAATATGGTAGGAGCATGCTCTCGGTAAACCTCTTACAGATCTCTTACCCTTGTTGTACTCCTCCCAGAAGTTAACAAGTTGACCATGATGTTTTGTGTACTTGATATGTGTTCTTCTTAACACTTCCCCATCTAAGAGGAGATGCATTTGCAAGGTTACTAGTTTGGCCTCGTCACCGAGTAATTTCACGAGCAAGTAAAACTTGTTTCCTTTGCATGCCTTCCAATTCAGCCTATTATGCTAACCTTCCAAGTCGTTGCTTGTATGGATGCATCTGTTGAATAAGTTTAATGCGCTGGCAGGCCAAATGTCAGAATAGATCCATGTGCTTTTTATGTAGTTGAAAAGATTTATGAGGACCTAAGAGCCATTTTCTTTTCTGTAAAATCTTATAAAGAGTTCTTCAGTATGTTCTGCAGAGATGTAAGGTAATGAGATATTTGTGTCCCAGCATTATTTGTGTAAGCTCCTTTAATGCCTACTTCTTGAATATTCCACTACACTGCCTGCCCTTACTGAAAACTACATCCTCAAATTATAACATCTGGCAGGGTTTGGGAATTTCATTCCAAATACTTGCCACAAAATTGATAGTAATTTCCTTTACTTTTAATTCTCCACCAAGATCTTCAGTCTTTGCAAATATCTTTTTGTAATTCTGATGTCTTTTCTCAGACAGTACAAACAGCAGTGGCACTTGTTTCAAATTTTTATCACTGTATAGATGTATGAATACTGAAAAGTTGTGTGAAGGGGCATCAAATTATTACAAAAGTTGCATCAGCATACCAATGCTTTGCTTTGGATAGTAGGGATAGTTGTTCTGTTGCAAATAGCAGATGTCATTGGCCACCAACAGAAATGTCATACTGCAGGAAAGAGGAATGTGAGCATGACTTACTTTAAAGCTCAAGTTAAGGGGGCTCAGGTGGTCGAACAGTTCTGCGCTTTAGATTTCCTTGTCGAGCAATGTTCTCTGGCGCAGGTAAGGAAGTCAGGTCAACCTCATTGCATAACACTTCATCGACAATGTCTACTGCTGACCTGAACACATCCTCTACAGCAGGCATCACCAAATGGCGGACCCCGGTCCGGATCCGGACCGAGCGATGGTTCTGTCCGGACCCGTGACCAATCTGCGGCCGGGTGACAGCGGGGAGGGAGGGTGTGGCGGGTGGCGGGGCGCCGTGCAACGCTGGCGGGTGTCAACAGGCCAGTGAGAGCGTGAACACTCTCAATTTCCTGCAGTAGGAAGGTCAAGCTAATATGCAGGGTGGCAGGTATGACCAAAGGGCGTGGTGGGTATCTGGGTGGCATGCACCTTTCACCATGGTGACGAGGTGGTGGACGGTGGCAGCCAGCAGGCGACACGCGGGCAGTGTATAGTGTGGGGGTGGGGGTGAGAGCGGGGTGGAGAGCGTTCGAGCGTGCTGCCAACGTTGCCAGACTGTCTTACTCAGCCTCTTATATTCACCGGCTTCCGACCCAAAAACTGTCTCGTGGACCTCAGTAAGGAGATTCACTTATAATTATCGTTAAAATAGTTTATTCCTGATGTTTCTTGGCAATAGTTAAGCGTCAGAAACCGGTAAATACTGTTGAATCCATATGAAAATGTCGACATAGGGAACGGCTATAAGACACAAGCTGGACTTCCGTTCGGACCTTTTACTTGGGGGAAATTTTAAGAACTGGACCTCAGTGACTTTTAATTGAATACCCCTGCTCTACAGCTTTCTTTCTTATAAGGGGTGAAACCTTACTCATTATCACTGAACATGCTTCTGAGAGAGGGCAATGAGGATTGTGACCTCTGATGAAATTTTCACCTGTTTCTTTTACTGTAGCTCTGCAGTTTGTATTCCTATTTCTTACATCACCTATGCATAGCTACGGTTGTTTTTCTTTTCATCGTGTTTACATAGCTTATGCTGTCTACTAGCTTATGTTTTCCTCTTTTAGATGATGATATTTTTCATATATTATTTCTCTACTAATTGTAGGTCAGGGTGTCAATGGGAGTTGTACCAAACTCTCCAGTGTCAACATGTATTGCTCGTATCCAAAGAAGTAGGAATGTTGAGAGTTACGTCAGTCCCACAAGTTACACCAAACTCTCCAGCATTGAGCTGTTGACAGATGTATTGCTCATACCCAAAGGAATTGCAGTAGGAATATTGCTAGTTATGTCAGTCCCACCATCCTCAGTGATACATGCAACACATGCAGTTGATGTTGTATCCCTCTCATGACTTTCCTATATAATTTTCCCTGGTGACCCCACTCCTGCATTTCCTGTGCTGCCATTTCATGCACCCTTCACACAAAAGTGTCTTCTGTTATGAAAATAAATATTGACATTTTTGAAAAAAAAAAAAAAAAAAAAAAAAAAAAAATCTTAAAAATTGGAAATTTCAATATATATCAGAAGTTCAACTCTGTAAAATGCAAAGGCAATTTATTACCTGTTGGTGGCACACTGTCTGCCTGCATACCAAGCAAAGATCAACCATGCCGCTTGACTGGTGACTGTGACCTGCATTGTGTGGAACGAGCTGAATACCACAGTATCATAGGGTTTTAAATGAACCAATCTGAATGGGACAGTGTCACAGGGTTTGAGAAATGAATGAAATAAATTATCAGTACAGGCAACCTCCACTTAATGAATGTTCACACAACGAAATTTCGCTACAACAAACGTTTCCTTTTACTACCATCTGCCCATCTGCTCATGTAACGAACACCAAACTCACTTTAACAAAATTTTAATCAGGTAATTTTTTCCAAGTTTGAAAGCCCTGCCGTATCACACAAGCCGACTGGCTTTTGAATACAACTATGCCTCTCTTGGACAACACATGCACCACTCACCCCCCTTCCCTTCCCCACTCCTAAGTTAAAAACAAAAACAGTGTCCAGCACCAGCTTGTCATCTCGCACTCAACATGCCACCAAAATGCCCTGAAAGCAGCCCTGCAATGTCGCTTAGCATTGCTAAGAAGACCAGGAAGTCTCTTACTCTCGAAGTGAAGCTGGATATTATTCACACACACAAGAGAGGCAAGAAAACTAATAGCATTCCTAGCCACCATCTTGGCTCCATCTACTGTCTCTACTATTTTCAAGTCAGCAGACTCTATTAAGAAGGCTGGTGAGACCGTGTCTTCCTTGCAAGCTAAAATAATCACTGAACTTGTGACTCTGCAATGGATAAAATGGAAAGCCTTGTGGAAATGTGGTACATACAGTACGTTTTGTATGCGGTACAATGATGCGCCCTTTGTTTACATTCCACAGGTTGCCAGGTAGCATCTTTCCTGCTCCAGTCGCCCTCCCTTCATAACTTTAAGATCATCAAAATTATAAAGTTACATACATACATTAGTGTACATTATAATGACTTAGTCTTAAATTAAACTGCTTAAATGTTTAATAGCATAATTTTTACTTTCATTAAACCTTTTACTGTACTATGATGCACTCTTGCTTTGTTTACTCGCAATGGAAGTTCAAGTCAGGGGTCAAACTGGTTATAATTGGTTCACTTAATGAAAATACACACAATGAACGTTTTTTTAGGAACATATCCAGTCGTTAAGTGGGGGTTGCCTGTATTGGTATTGTACGCACACACACACACACACACATAGAGAAGTTGGAAAGCAGGACTGGTTTAACGATAGATGTGAAAAGGCTAGAACAAGAAAAGAGGATGCATGGAAGAGGTGGAGAAGGAAAAGACGGATTAAGCAGTGGGAAAGTTACAAAAGAGCAAGAAATGAATATGTGTTGATTAGAAGAGAAGAAAGAAAGAAACAAGAAAAGGATATAATTGATAAATGTAAAGACCAACCAAGGCTTTTTTACAGACATGTGAACAACAACATCAAAAATAGAGAAAGTATTGAAAGTTTAGAAGTAAATGGAGTATGCAGTGAAGATCCCAGGAAATGGCAGAGGCTATGAATGGATGCTTTCGGAAGGTATTCACAAAGGAGACTGCTTTTGACAAACCACTGGTAATGGAACAGAAAGGGATTATGAAGGAGTTTCAAGTAACTGTGGAGGAGATCAAGAACATGATGGGGAGTTTAGAAGTGAGAAAAGCTGTGGGACCTGATGGGGTATCAGGATGGATTTTAAGAGAATGCAGGGAGCAATTGGCAGAAAAAGTTTGTGAAGTAATTGATGCCTCATTAAGGGAAGGTGTAGTGCCCCAAGACTGGAAAAGAGCTAACATTGTCCCAATCTATAAATCAGGTAACAAGAGACCCATTGAACTATAGACCAGTGTCACTTACAAGTGTGGTAGCTAAGATGTGTGAGAGGGTGGTGAAGACTAGATGGACAGACTTCTTGGAGAAAAATGACATACTTTGTGAGTGTCAATTTGGTTTTAGGAAAGGGCGTTCATGCACGACAAACCTGATATGTTACTATTCGAGGGTGATAGATGTAATACAGGAAAGAGATGGTTGGGCTGATGGAATATATCTGGATTTAAAAAAGGCCTTTGATAAGGTACCACACCAGAGACTGATCTGGAAACTTGAAATGGTAGGAGGAGTGCATGGCAGTTTACTAAAATGGATGGAAGACTTTTTGGTAGGAAGAGAAATGAGAACAATAATTAAGGACAGACCATCAGAATGGGGATTGGTGGAGAGTGGAGTTCCACAGGGATCAGTGTTGGCACCAGTAATGTTCGCAGTCTACATAAATGACATGGTGGATGGGGTGTCCAGTTATGTGAGCCTATTTGCAGACGATGCAAAATTGTTACGAAAAGTGAGATGTGACAAAGATTGCGAACTACTCCAGGAAGACTTGGACAGAATATGGAAATGGAGCTGTACATGGCAAATGGAGTTCAACACGACAAAATGCAAGAAAATAGAGTTTGGCAAGAGTGAAAGAAGAATCAGGAGTATGTACAAGATAGGAAATGAAGACATAAAACCAGTCATGAAGAAAAAGACCTTGGGGTGACAATTACCAATGACCTATCGCCAGAGAGACATATAAACAAAATAATTGGAGAAGTATTGAACTTATTGAGGAACATAAGAGTGGCGTTCGTATATCTAGATGAAGAAATGATGAAGAAAATAATTACTGCAATGATAAGACCGAGGCTTGAATATGCAACAATACAGTGGGCTCGAACTTAAAGAAACACATAAGGAAACTAGAGAAAGTACAGAGGGCTGCAACGAAAATGGTGCCTGACTTAAGAGATTTGACTTATGAAGACAGACTGAAAAGAATGCAACTTCCAACCCTGGAAAACAGAAGAGAAAGGGAGACCTGATAGCAATATACAGAGTGATGATTGGCATGGAAAAAATGGATAGGGAAGATCTGTGTATGTGGAATGGAAGAATGTCGAGAGGGCATGGGAAAAAACTAAAATGGCCACTTATAGGAGAGATGTGAAAAATATAGCTTCCCTCATAGAAGGGTGGAAGCATGGAATAGTTTAGACGTGGAAGTGGTCAACGCAAGGAATATTCATGATTTTAAGAAAAAGCTGGACATTAATAGATATGGAGACGGGACAACACGAGCATAGCTCTTTTCCGTATGTTACAATTAGGTAAATACAATTAGGTAAATACACACACACACACACACACACACACACACACACACACACACACACTAGTACAAGAAATAGAGGACTTCCATAGAATTGGAAAGTTCACAAGAGAAGGTATGAGGCCAATAAGAATCAAACTTAAGTCACAAAAGGATGTAGATGAATTGGTGGAGAAGTCATGGAGGCTAGCCCAGCAGGAAACAACAAGGAAGATTTGGTTGAGAAGAGATCTCGGTGAAAAGGAAGAGAAATGTTAAATGAGTTGAGAAAGGAGGCTTTGAAAAAAATGAAGAGAGGACAGAAGAGGAGAAGAAAGAGTTTTCTGGAGAATCTTGGATATGAGACTGAGGAAGTGGTTCATAACCCAGAAAAGTACAGCAAGAAAGGACTAAAGAAACTTACATATGAGCGAAATGTAATGTATTCCAACATAAATGGAGTGATATCGGGATTTTAGAACTCAACGATTACTTGAGGACAAGAACCCAGATATTGTGGGTCTTACTGAAACAAAACTGAGAGAGGAGAAGACCTGATGAAGGTTGGAGAAGGAAATATAACGTTTGGAAAAGAAATAGAGTAGGTAAGATGGGAGGAGGAGTGATGTTGCTGGTTAAAAAGATATAAAGGTGGATCAAGTGAAAAAGGTATGGGAAAGGCAGAAGTGCTAAAGATCAGAGCAGAAACTAATGAAGGAAAAAGAGGCACTACATAGTGGTGTACGTACCACCTAAGACAAATGCATGGTCAGTACAGGAATATGAAGAAATGATAAGTGATACAGGAACATGTCTGGAAGAAATGTTGGGTGGCTGTGAACGAACTATAATGATGGGAGATTTTAATTGTAAAGAGGTGTGTTGGGAGGACTGGTCAATGGAAGGATCAGAGACAACATGGGGAAATACACTATTGACACTGGCAATGGAAAATGTGTTAACTCAGTGGGTCAAAGAAGATACTAGGTTTGGAGGAGAGGAGCATCGTCAAGACTGGACTTGGTCTTTAGTACAGAGCCAATGGTCATTGAGGAGATGAGGGTGGAGTGCCCTTTAGCAAAGAGTGATCATGCAGTTTTGGAGTTCAAGGTGATAGACGAAGAGAAATCTAGAAGAAATGAAGAATATAAAGTGGGAAGATGGAATTATGCCAAGACAGATTTTGGAAACCTAAAGAAATTCTTTCAAGAGACAAATTGGATGAAATTCAAGAGTGCTAAGGAGCAAATGAAAAGTGGAAGGAATTTATAAAAATATACAAAGAAGGTGAGAAAAATTTGTACCAATAAGACAACATAGAAGTTGGAAAGCAGGACTGGTTTAACGATAGATGTGAAAAGGCTAGAACAAGAAAAGAGGATGCATGGAAGAGGTGGAGAAGGAAAAGACGGATTAAGCAGTGGGAAAGTTACAAAAGAGCAAGAAATGAATATGTGTTGATTAGAAGAGAAGAAAGAAAGAAACAAGAAAAGGATATAATTGATAAATGTAAAGACCAACCAAGGCTTTTTACAGACATGTGAACAACAACATCAAAAATAGAGAAAGTATTGAAAGTTTAGAAGTAAATGGAGTATGCAGTGAAGATCCCAGGAAATGGCAGAGGCTATGAATGGATGCTTTCGGAAGGTATTCACAAAGGAGACTGCTTTTGACAAACCACTGGTAATGGAACAGAAAGGGATTATGAAGGAGTTTCAAGTAACGGTGGAGGAGATCAAGAACATGATGGGGAGTTTAGAAGTGAGAAAAGCTGTGGGACCTGATGGGGTATCAGGATGGATTTTAAGAGAATGCAGGGAGCAATTGGCAGAAAAAGTTTGTGAAGTAATTGATGCCTCATTAAGGGAAGGTGTAGTGCCCCAAGACTGGAAAAGAGCTAACATTGTCCCAATCTATAAATCAGGTAACAAGAGAGACCCATTGAACTATAGACCAGTGTCACTTACAAGTGTGGTAGCTAAGATGTGTGAGAGGGTGGTGAAGACTAGATGGACAGACTTCTTGGAGAAAAATGACATACTTTGTGAGTGTCAATTTGGTTTTAGGAAAGGGCGTTCATGCACGACAAACCTGATATGTTACTATTCGAGGGTGATAGATGTAATACAGGAAAGAGATGGTTGGGCTGATGGAATATATCTGGATTTAAAAAAGGCCTTTGATAAGGTACCACACCAGAGACTGATCTGGAAACTTGAAATGGTAGGAGGAGTGCATGGCAGTTTACTAAAATGGATGGAAGACTTTTGGTAGGAAGAGAAATGAGAACAATAATTAAGGACAGACCATCAGAATGGGGATTGGTGGAGAGTGGAGTTCCACAGGGATCAGTGTTGGCACCAGTAATGTTCGCAGTCTACATAAATGACATGGTGGATGGGGTGTCCAGTTATGTGAGCCTATTTGCAGACGATGCAAAATTGTTACGAAAAGTGAGATGTGACAAAGATTGCGAACTACTCCAGGAAGACTTGGACAGAATATGGAAATGGAGCTGTACATGGCAAATGGAGTTCAACACGACAAAATGCAAGAAAATAGAGTTTGGCAAGAGTGAAAGAAGAATCAGGAGTATGTACAAGATAGGAAATGAAGACATAAAACCAGTCATGAAGAAAAAGACCTTGGGGTGACAATTACCAATGACCTATCGCCAGAGAGACATATAAACAAAATAATTGGAGAAGTATTGAACTTATTGAGGAACATAAGAGTGGCGTTCGTATATCTAGATGAAGAAATGATGAAGAAAATAATTACTGCAATGATAAGACCGAGGCTTGAATATGCAACAATACAGTGGGCTCCGAACTTAAAGAAACACATAAGGAAACTAGAGAAAGTACAGAGGGCTGCAACGAAAATGGTGCCTGACTTAAGAGATTTGACTTATGAAGACAGACTGAAAAGAATGCAACTTCCAACCCTGGAAAACAGAAGAGAAAGGGAGACCTGATAGCAATATACAGAGTGATGATTGGCATGGAAAAATGGATAGGGAAGATCTGTGTATGTGGAATGGAAGAATGTCGAGAGGGCATGGGAAAAACTAAAATGGCCACTTATAGGAGAGATGTGAAAAAATATAGCTTCCCTCATAGAAGGGTGGAAGCATGGAATAGTTTAGACGTGGAAGTGGTCAACGCAAGGAATATTCATGATTTTAAGAAAAAGCTGGACATTAATAGATATGGAGACGGGACAACACGAGCATAGCTCTTTTCCCGTATGTTACAATTAGGTAAATACAATTAGGTAAATACACACACACACACACACACACGGAAATAATGAGCTTTGAGTCGGAAATAATGAGCTCTGACTCGGAAATAATGAGCTCTGAGCTCGTTCCGTAGGGTAACGTCTGGCTGTCTTGTCAGAGACTGCAGCAGATCAAACAGTGAAACACACACACACACACACACACACACACACACACACACACACACACACACACACACACACACACACACACACCTATGTACCTCCTAAAACAAATTCTGGGACATTAAGGGAATACGACAATATGATCAAGGATACTTTACAGAGTTTGGAAAGTGTATTATCTGGAAAAAGAAAGGTGATACTAGTAGGAGATTTTAATTGTAAGGAGGTGGATTGGGAAAATCTAGTAAGTGGTGTTGGAGAAGAAGCATGGGGAGAGAGATTTCTTAATCTAATGATGGAAAATATGATGGAACAGAGGGTGAAGGAAAATACTAGATATAGAGGAGATGATGAACCGGCTAGACTGGATTTGGTGTTAACAAGAGAAGTGTACCTATGTGGAGATATACAATACAAGTGTCCTTTGGGAAAGAGTGATCATGTGGTTATGGAAATGCAGATAGCAACAACACAGCGAAGGAAGGACGAGACATACAGGAGTGGTAGATTGAATTATAGAAAGATGGACACAGAAAGTTTGAAAAATTATTTCAGAAAATTAGATTGGGAGGAGATGTTACAAATCAGAGAAGTGCAAAAGAAATATGAGATTTTATGAAATATTATAAAGAAGGAGTTATGAAATTTGTACCAAAGTATAAACCAAGAGAGGAAGGAAGAAAGGATTGGTTTAATGCAACTTGTGTTAAGGCTAAGGAAAAGAGATGTGGCTTGGAAAAGATGGAAAAAGAGCAGGAATATACTAAATAAGGAGAATTATAGAGTGGCAAGAAATGAGTATGTGAGGGTAAGGAGGAGGAAGAAAGAAAATTTGAAAAGATATTGTAGACAAGAGTAAGGAACACCCAAAATTGTTTTACAGGTTCATAAATGGTAAACTTAAAAAGAGAGAGTCCATTGAAAGATTAAAAGGAGAGCAAGGGATAGTAGATGACCCTAAGAATATAGCGGAATTGCTAAATAATAGGTTTCAGCAAGTATTTACTAAAGAAACAATGTTTGTAAAGCCACAGAATATACAAGGAAATGTGCACATGGAGGACATTAAGATACCAAAAAAGGAGTTATATAAAATGTTGGAGGAACTTAAAGATGATAAAGTGATGGGACCAGATGAAGTTTCAGGAAAATTATTGAAGGAGTGTAGAGAAGAATTGATTGATCCATTATATGATATTATAAGGTGCTCATTAGAAACAGGGGAAGTACCAGTAGAGTGGAAGAGAGCTGAAGTGGTGCCCATTTATAAGGGAGGCAGTAAGGAAGAGCCTCTTAACTATAGACCTGTGTCTCTAACAAGTGTGGTCGGTAAGATTTGTGAGAGGGTGATAAAGAAATATTGGATACGGTTCCTGGAGGATCATAAGTTATTATCGGATCATCAATTTGGCTTCAGGAAAGGGAGGTCATGTGTAACAAATCTACTGAGCTTTTATTCAAGAGTGGTTGACAAAATACAGGAGAGAGAGGATGGATGGACTGTGTATATTTGGATTTAAAGAAAGCTTTTGACAAGGTACCTCACGAGATTGTTATGGAAAGTAGAGATTTATGGAGGACTGAAAGGAAAAGTGTTAAAGTGGATGGAAAACTACTTGAGATGGAGGAGATGAGAACGGTAATAAGGGATGCAAGGTCGGACTGGTTGGTGGTGGAGAGTGGAGTCCCACAAGGCTCAGTGCTGGCACCAATACTTTTCCTGGTATATATAAATGACATGCCAGAGGAGTAAACAGTTATATTAATTTGTTTGCGGATGATGCGAAGTTGTGTAGGTGTGTGAAGAGTGAAGAAGATTGTGAAATTTTACAGGCAGACCTGGATAAGATTTGGGAGTGGAGCAAGAGGTGGCAAATGGAATTTAATCTGAGCAAAAGTCATGTGATGGAGATGGGAAAGAGTGGAAGACGGCCAAGAGGGTCATATAAGATGGGTGAAGAAGTAGTGTTGAAAAAGGTGGAAAAGGAAAAGGATTTGGGAGTGATAATACAAGACCATGGGCAGTTTGAGGCTCATATTGATAAGATGTTTGGAGAAACGTATAATTTGATAAAAATATTGGATTAGCCTTCCATTATATGGATAAAGATATGATGAAGAAATTAATTAGTATGGTAATTAGACCAAGATTGGAATATGCTGGAGTGGTTTGGTCCCCTTATAAAAAGAAGCATATAAGGAAGTTGGAGAGATTGCAGAGAATGGCAACAAAAATGGTTCCGGAATTGGCAGAAATGACCTATGAGGAGAGATTAAAAGAAATGAATTTGCCTACCTTGGAACAAAGAAGAGAAAGAGGAGATTTAATACAGGTTTATAAACTGTTGAATGGACTGGATGAAGTGGATAATGAGCAAATGATGTTGAGAGAGGATAACTTAAGTAGAACTACAAGATCGCATAGTAAAAAGATAGCCAAGGGAATATGCTTGAAGGATGTGAAAAAATATAGTTTCCCACAAAGATGTGTGGAATGGTTTGAGTGAGGAGGTGGTGTCAGCAAGGAGTGTGCATAGTTTTAAAGGAAAGTTGGATGTGTGTAGATATGGAGACGGGGCCACACGAGTATGATACCCAGGCTCTGTAAAATTACAACTAGGTGAATACAACTGGGTGAATACACACACACACACACACACACGCGCCCGGTAGCTCAGTGGTTAGAGCGCTGGCTTCACAAGCCAGAGGACCAGGGTTCCATTCCCTGGCCGGGTGGAGATATTTGGGTGTGTCTTCTTTCACGTGTAGCCCCTGTTCACCTAGCAGTGAGTAGGTACGGGATGTAAATCGAGGAGTTGTGACCTTGTTGTCCCGGTGTGTGATGTGTGCCTGGTCTCAGGCCTATCCGAAGATCGGAAATAATGAGCTCTGAGCTCGTTCCGTAGGGTAACGTCTGGCTGTCTCGTCAGAGACTGCAGCAGATCAAACAGTGAAACACTCACACACACACACACACAAAGGGGTAGCTCAGTGGTTAGAGCGCTGGTTCAAAGAGATGATTCGATTGGCCGGGTGGAGATATTTGGGTGTGTCTTTCACGTGTAGTGTTCACCTAGCAGTGAGTAGGTACGGGATGTAAATCGAAGAGTTGTGACCTTGTTGTGGTGTGTGGTGTGTGCCTGGTCTCAGACCTAAAGATCGGAAATAATGAGCTCTGAGCTGTTCCGTAGGGTAACGTCTGGCTGTCTGTCAGAGACTGCAGCAGATCAAACAGTGAATTACACACACACACACACACACACACACACACACACACACACACACACACACACACATAAAACCAAAATTGTTCTATAGATTCATAAATGGAAAAATTAGGCAAAAGAAACAATAGAAAGGTTAAAAGGAGAGAACAGGATGGTGGAAGACCCAAAAGTATGGCAGAACTATTAAATAAAAATTCAGGAGGTCTTTACTAAAGAATCCAAATTTGAGAGGCCACAGGGTAATAGAGACAATCTATATGAAGAGATTAAAGTAACCAAGCTTGAAATAAAAGAGTTAATGAAGGAACTGGATGAAGAGAAGGCAATGGGACCGGATGAAGTCTCAGGCAGAATACTGAAAGAATGTAGGGAAGAACTAGCAAGTCCTATATACAACATCTTAAAATGCTCAATAGAAAATGGAACAGTGCCAGTAGAATGGAAAAGAGCTGAGGTGGTTCCCATATATAAGAGCGGAAGGAAAGAAGAACCTTTAAATTACAGACCGGTATCACTAACTAGTGTAATATGCAAGATGTGTGAAAGAATAATAAAGAAACAATGGATCGAGTTCCTTGAAGACAACAAATTAATATCAAATAGCCAATTTGGTTTTAGAAAAGGACAGTCTTGTGTAACTAATTTATTGAGTTTCTATTCTAGAATAGTTGATAGAGTACAAGAGAGAGGGATGGGTTGACTGCATCTATTTGGATTTAAAAAAGGCGTTTGACAAAGTGCCACACGCAAGATTACTGTGGAAGTTAGAGGAGAAGGGTGGCTTAAAAGGAAGCACATTGAGATGGATAGAAAATTATTTGAGGGGGAGAGAAATAAGGACGGTAGTTAAAGATATGAAGTCAAGTGGAGACCAGTAGAAAGCGGAGTGCCACAGGGGTCAGTATTGGCACCAGTACTTTTCCTCATTTATATTAACGACATGCCAGAAGGAGTGAACAGCTACATAAATTTGTTTGCGGATGATACAAAACTGTGCAGAGTTATAAAGCAAAAGGAGGATTGTGAAATACTGCAAGAAGACCTAAATAAGATCTGGGAATGGAGTAAGAAGTGGGAAATGGAATTCAATGTGAACAAAAGCCATGTCATGGAAATGGGAAAGAGTGAAAGACGACCTGTGGGAATCTATAAGATGGGAGATGGAGTAGAACTGGAGAAAGTCAAAAGGAAAAGGACTTAGGAGTGATGATGGAAGAAAACAATCAACCAGTAAGCCATATTGATAGAAATTTTAGAGAAACATATAATTTGCTGAGGAATATTGGAGTAGCATTTCACTACATGGACAAAGAAATGATGAAGAAATTGATAAATACTATAATAAGACCCAGATTGGAATATGCAGGAGTAGTGTGGACCCCTCATAAAAAGAAACACATAAGAAAATTGGAGGCTACAAAAATGGCTACAAGAATGGTCCCAGAACTTGAAGGGATGACATATGAGGAGAGACTAAAGGCTATGGATCTACCAACCTTGGAACAAAGAAGGGAGAGAGGAGATCTGATACAAGTCTATAAATTGATCAACGGAATGGACCAAGTGGATAATAAGAAACTGATCCTGAGTGAAGAATATGACACCCAAAGCACAAGATCGCATAGTAAAAAGCTGAGAAAGGGAAGATGTCTGAGAGATATAAAAAAATATAGTTTCCCGCAGAGATGTATTGAGACGTGGAACAGTTTAGATGAAGAAGTAGTGTCTGCAACGAGTGTGCACACTTTTAAAGTAAGATTGGATAAGTGTAGATATGGAGACGGACGGGGCCACACGAGCATAAAGCCCAGGCCCTGTAAAACTACAACTAGGTAAATACATTGAGATGGATAGAAAATTATTTGAGAGGGAGAGGAATAAGGACGGTAGTTAAAGATATGAAGTCCAAGTGGAGAGCAGTAGAAAGCGGAGTGCCACAGGGGTCAGTATTGGCACCAATACTTTTCCTCATTTATATTAACGACATGCCAGAAGGAGTGAACAGCTACATAAATTTGTTTGCGGATTATATGAAACTGTGCAGAGTTATAAAGCAAAAGGAGGATTGTGAAATACTGCAAGAAGACCTAAATAAGATCTGGGAATGGAGTAAGAAGTGGGAAATGGAATTCAATGTGAACAAAAGCCATGTCATGGAAATGGGAAAGAGTGAAAGACGACCTGTGGGAATCTATAAGATGGGAGATGGTGTAGAACTGGAGAAAGTCAAAAAGGAAAAGGACTTAGGAGTGACGATGGAAGAAAACAATCAACCAGTAAGCCATATTGATAGAATTTTTAGAGAAACATATAATTTGCTGAGGAATATTGGAGTAGCATTTCACTACATGGACAAAGAAATGATGAAGAAATTGATAAATACTATAATAAGACCTAGATTGGAATATGCAGGAGTAGTGTGGACCCCTCATAAAAGAAACACATAAGAAAATTAGAGAGGCTACAAAAAATGGCTACAAGAATGGTCCCAGAACTTGAAGGGATGACATATGAGGAGAGACTAAAGGCTATGGATCTACCAACCTTGGAACAAAGAAGGAGAGAGGAGACCTGATAGAAGTCTATAAATTGATCAACGGAATGGACCAAGTGGATAATGAGAAACTGATCTTGAGAGAAGAATATGACATCCGAAGCACAAGATCGCATAGTAAAAAGCTGAGAAAGGGAAGATGTCTGAGAGATATTAAAAAATATAGTTTCCCGCAGAGATGTATTGAGACGTGGAACAGTTTAGATGAAGAAGTAGTGTCTGCAACGAGTGTGCACACTTTTAAAGTAAGATTGGATAAGTGTAGATATGGAGACGGGGCCACACGAGCATAAAGCCCAGGCCCTGTAAAACTACAACTAGGTAAATACACACACATACACTGCGCAGCCATTGTCGAGGACGGATGTGTCTGAGCAGCACACAGAGAGTGCTACAGAAGGACTGGACCCAGGCCTAGATGGGGAGCCATAGTGTTCTCCTGTCTCCAAATGATATAAGTGTTAGACTACGTATAGCCAAGAAGTAGATAAATAGAGAAATATGGAACCAAGTGGCGCTGCCAGGCGCATGGAGGAACCAAAACTTACTATGGCCGAAAATCAATGCTATATAGAAACACCTATTGGTTTAAGAAAGCTGACTGAAGATACTATGGATAGGGATTTCTCAGGTTTCAGATGAAGAGGAAATACGAGGAGACTTGTAAATGTAGAAAGAGAATTAAGATATCTGAAGGAGGTGATGTCCAGTCTCATGGACAAACATGACTGACTGGTATCAGAAAACACACCCTTGAAATTGAGAATAACTGAATGTGAAAAGGTCAGTGAAATAAACCAAGAATTAAAAGGGGAGATTTTAGAAATAAGGAAGCAAAGTGACGCTCTAAAAACCACATGCCAGAACTTGCAGGATAAAGTGCAGCAAGTGGGAACAGACTGGATAGAAGGTAGTCTAGGTGAAAACAAATTGAAAGAACTAAGAAATGAATGGAAACAAGAACAAGAGGAGGAAAAAGTCAAATTTTCAGAAGTGGTAAAGAGACAAATTCAGGAGAACACAAAAGTTGCTGTAATCGAGGTTATCAAAGAAAAGGAAAGCTTGGTGAGGGATGCAGTGGACAAGAAAAAAAGTTTTGTGATTTACGGGATGAGAGAAAAGAAAAATCCAAATAAATTCACTAGAGAATGTGAAGAAAGGGAAATGGCCAAAACGATTATCAAAAGGGTACAAGACAGTACACAAGAATTTGACCAGGAGGTGGAGGAAGTGGTTAGGCTGGGAAAGTACAATGAAGGGGGGTAAAAGACCAATGAAGGTGAAAATGAGATCTCAAGTGGCTGTAGAAGAAATAATGGCTAGAAAAGGGAAGTTAGCCGATGATGTTGATCACAAGGAAATATGGATAAAAAAAGATATGAAGTTAGAGGAAAGGGAAAAGGAGAAAGTGCTAAGAAGTGAGGCTAAGGAAAAATACGAGAAAAGGATGGAATTAGAGAAGAATAATTTTTACTGGAGGGTTGTAGATATGAGACTAAAGAAGTGGTACTTAAGGAAAAAAAGAAGAGGTCGTGGAGGAGGCAATAAATTAAGAGTGACTTATACTAACATAGATGGTTTGTCATCAAGTATATTGGAAGTTCAGCACTATTTGAAAGAGAAAAAGCCAGATGTAATGTGTATCGTTGAAACAAAACTTAAGAATGAGATACATGTCAACTTTAAAAGAGGAAGGATATAATACCTGGAGGAGAGACAGGAAGGATAAAGGGGGAGGAGGAGTGCTAATAATGGTTCGTGATAACATTTGGGTGGAAGATGTGCAATATGGAGAGGACAAAGTGGAAGCATTGGGAGTAACAATCAGAACAGAAGATTTGAAGAAAAGAAAAATTATAGTCACTTATGTTCCACCAAAGACTAATACATGGGGATCAGAAGAGCATAAAGATATGTAAAGAGAGATGATAAAGTGTCTGGATAACATGTTATGAAGAGATAGAAGAATACTCTTAGTTGGAGACTTCAACTGTAAAAAAATAAACTGGAGAGAGATGGAAGTAATGGACAATGCTGGGCAGTGCCACGAGTGAGAAAGTGTTACAGTTGACTATGGTTAATACAATGAACCAGTGGGTAGAAGAGTCAACAAGATACAGGGGGGAAGAGGAACCATCGTTACTTGACCTAGTTTTCACAAAAAAAAAAACTGGAGTCCCCTCCAATCTACAATACCTTAGTCCAATGGGGAAAAGTGATCATGTGACATTAGAGATGCAAATGCAGGAGGAAGATGAGATAAGATACAGAGAGGACTATAAAGGAGAGAGATTAAATTATGCAAGAGCAGATTTTGAAAAACTAAGGAGTTATTTTGCTGATATTGAGTGGAGTAATATTATGAGCAGAAAGACTGTACAAGAAAAATATGACATTCTTACAGGAATACAATGAAGGAGTAAAAAAGTTTGTTCCTGTTTATAGAGTTCAGAAAAAAATACATACATGGTACAATGCTAGATGCTTACAAGCAAAAAAGGCAAAGGATAAAGCGTGGAAGAAACTTTTAAAACAGGGAAAGGACTATAATAGTCGGCAGTACAAAGATACTAGAAATGAATATATTAGAGTAAGGAGAGAGGAAGAAAGAAAATTTGAGAAAGATGTAGTGGATAAAAGCAAGGATAAACCCAAACTTTTCTACAAGTTTATAAATGGCAAAACAAAGAATAAGAAAACAATTGAAAAAATAGTTAAAGAAGGAAAGACATACCAAACAGAGAAAAAAATGTGTGAAATAATGAATGAGAGCTTCAAAATGGTATTCACTGAAGATGACTTCACAGAACCTAATAGAATATTGAATTGCCTAGGATTACAGGAAATTGCAGTTCATAAAGAGGATATTGGAAGATTACTGGACAAGTTGGAAGTCAGGAAAGCAATAGGGCTGGATGGTGTATCAGGCTGAGTGTTAAAAGAATGTAAAGAGCAATTACTGGAGCCAATTTGGGAAATAATTAAAAGTTCAATAAATGAAGGGAAAGCTCCACTAGAGTGGAAGAGAGCCAACGTAATACCGATATATAAAGGAGGAAAGGCAACTGAACCACTAAACTACAGACCAGTGTCACTTACAAGTGTCGTAGGGAAGCTATGTGAAATAATTATCAAAGAAAAATGGGTAAAATTTCTAGAAGAGGAGCAAGTCATATCGAACAGACAGTTTGGGTTCAGAACAGGGCGGTCATGTATCAAACTTATTAAGCTTCTACTGCAGGGTTATTGCAGGACTTGAAAGCAGAGATGGATGGGTAGACACAGTATACCTGGACATTAAAAAGGCTTTTGATAAAGTCCCTCATGGAAGACTTCTTTGGAAACTAGAGAACATGTGAGGACTGCGTGGAACCTTGCTCAAATGGACAAGAGATTATTTGAAGGCTAGGGAAATGAGAACTGTGATCAGAGATACATACTCGTCTTGGAGTAAAGTAACCAGCGGGGTGCCACAAGGGTCAGTGTTAGCCCCCATTATGTTTCAAGTTTATGTAAACGATATTCACATTGGAGTAAACAGCTACAGTATATGAATTTATTCGCTGATGATGCAGAGTTGCTAAAAGTTATCAAAACCAGAGAGGACTGTATACTGCTACAGGAAGATTTAAATAAGATCAATTAATGGAGCAAGAAGTGGAAATTGGAGTTTAATGCCAAGGAATGTTACATAATGGAACTAGGAAAGAGTAAGAGAAGACCAGTATGGAACTATTTGTTGGGAGAGGAGGAAATAATGAAGACTCAAGAGGAAAAAGATCTTGGAGAGATCATACAAGAAAATCTGAGCCTCGATAAACACATAAATAAGATATTTGGACTATCATGTAGGATGTTGACTATAGTCCGGCTCAAATATAAAGGCTGCTGAGGGGGGAGACCTAACGGAGATTGCCCGGCTGCGGTGTCGCCAAACGTCGCAGCCCCAATTATAGGATTAACACTGAAGTGTGGAGAAAGATCTCTCTCCCTCTGGCTTGTTTCCTCCTGTTTCTTATTACTGTATACTCTTTTGGGATGATGAAAATGCAGGCTGTGTCTCGCAGGCTTGATTGATGCCAGAGCAGATTCGTTGAACAGTTCTCTCACTGACGTTTGTTGCTCTTGCTGTCCGGGCAATAGCTTTGGAGAAATCAATTATAGGTGCTCCCTTTGCCTTCTCCTCTAAGCAGAACTTGTTGATGCTGTAGATAACTTCTTTCTCTCGACTATGAAGGTTGCGATGGCAAGTAGCGTGGACGAGATATTCACCTTCCATCCTGAGCGACAGGGAGGGGAGGAGTGACTCGATTTGACCTGTGGATTATCAGCGGTCAGGGAGGTTAACCTCATCCATGTCCAACCTTGAGAAGTAGCAACGCTGGAGAGCAGTGGTGCTACATTTTGTGGTATCTGTACAAAATCATTGTCTTCATTACACTAAAACAATATTCAAAGCTCTCTATACATCCTTATTAGAAATTTAGTGGAATACACTTTTATGACGGTTCATTAAGATGTAAGCTAATAATGAGATGCTTGGCGACGCCGCAGCCGGGGAATCACCGTTGGGTCTCCCCCCTGAGCGGCCTTCATATTTGAGCCGGACTATAATATAAGAGTGGCATTTTATTACATGGATAAAGATAATGATGAAAAAAATCATCACAAGCATGATACGCCCAAGGCTGGAATATGCAGCAGTGGTATGGTCTCTGAGTTCTAAAAATGATATAAGAAAACTGGAAAGGATACAGAAGATTGCTACAAAGATGGTGCCGGAATTAAAGGACCTCACAAATGAATAACGACTGAAGGAAATGGGATTGCCAACTTTACAAGATAGAAGAGAACGAGGGGACCTAATAACAATGTATGAAATAGTAAATGATATTGAAAAGATAGACAAAGAAGATCTGGTGCTGTTGGCAGAAGATGATGGAAGGACAAGAAGATATGAAAAGAAGATCAGGATGAGGCAGTGTGTGAAGGATGTTGGAAAATACAGTTTTCCACACAGAACAGTGGAAAAATGGAATGTATTGGCCCTTGGGTAATGGAATTGTTGCAGCACATAGTGTGCATAACTTTAAAAAAAAATTAGATAAATGGAGACACGGAGACAGGACACTACGAGCCCTGCTTGAATCCTGTACAATACAACTAGGTAAATACACACAGGAGAGGATCTATGAGAAGGACATAGTCGAAAAATGCAAGGAGCAACCAAAATTGTTCTACAGATTCTTAAACGGAAAAATAAGACAAAAAGAAACAATAGAAAGGTTAAAAGGAGAAAATGAGATGGTGGAAGACCCAATAAGTATGGCAGAGCTGTTAAATAATAAGTTCCAGGAGGTCTTTACTAAGGAATCCAAATTTAAAAGACCACAGGGTAATAGAGAGACCATCTATATGGAAGAGATTAAAGTATCAAGCTTGAAATAAAAGAATTAATGAAGGAATTGGATGAAGAAAAGGCAATGGGACCGGATGAAGTCTCAGGCAGAATACTGAAAGAATGTAGGGAAGAACTAGCAAGTCCTATATACGTCATAAAATGCTAAAAAAAAAAATGGAACAGTACCAGTGGAATGGAAAAGAGCTGAGGTGGTTCCCAGATATAAGAGCGGAAGGAAGGAAGAACCTCTAAATTACAGACCGGTATCATTAACTAGTGTAATATGTAAGATGTGTGAAAGAGTAATAAAGAAACAATGGATCGAATTCCTTGAAGACAACAAATTATTATCAAATAGCCAATTTGGCTTTAGAAAAGGTTGTTCATGTGTAACAAATTTACTGAGTTTCTACTCTAGAATAGTTGATGGGGTACAAGAGAGAGAAGAATGGGTTGATTGTATTTACTTGGATTTAAAATAGGCATTTGATAAAGTGCCACATGAAAGGTTGCTGTGGAAATTAGAGGAGAAGGGTGGTTTAAAAGGAAGCACTTTGAGATGGATGGAAAATTATTTGAGGGGGAGAGAAATAAGGACGGTAGTCAAAGATATGAAGTCCAAGTGGAGAGCAGTAGAAAGCAGAGTGTTGCAAGGGTCAGTATTGGCGCCAATACTTTTTCTCATTTATATAAACGACATGCCAGAAGGAGTGAACAGCTACATAAATCTGTTTGCGGATGATGTGAAACTGCAGAGTCATAAAGCAAAAAGAGGATTGTGAAATACTGCAAGAAGAGCTAAATAAGATCTGGGAATGGAGTAAAAAGTGGGAGATGGAATTCAATGTGGACAAAAGCCATGTATTGGAAATGGGAAAGAGTGAAAGACGACCAGTGGGAAGCTATAAGATGGGAGATGGAGTAGAACTGGAGAAAGTAAAAAAGGAAAAGGATTTGGGAGTAACGATGGAAGAAAACAATCAACTGGCAAGCCATATTGATAGAATTTTCAGAGAGACATATAATTTGCTAAGTACTATAATAAGACCCAGATTGGAATATGCAGGAGTAATGTGGACCCCTCACAAAAAGAAACATATAAGGAAGCTGGAGAGACTACAAAAAATGGCTACAAGAATAGTCCCAGAACTTGAAGGGATGACATATGAAGAGAGACTGAGTAGAGACTAAAGGCTATGGATCTTCCAACATTGGAACAGAGAAGGGAGAGAGGGGATCTCATACAAGTTTATAAATTGATAAACGGAATGGACCAAGTGGACAATGAGTATCTGATCTTGAGAGAAGAATATGCCAGTCGAAGCACAAGATCGCATAGTAAGAAACTGAGGAAGGGAAGATGTCTAAGAGATATTAAAAAGTATAGTTTCCCGCAAAGATGTGTTGAGATGTGGAACAGTTTGAATGAAGAAGTAGTGTCTGCAACGAGTGTACACAGTTTTAAGGAAAGATTGGATAAGTGTAGATATGGAGACGGGACCACACGAGCATAAAGCCCAGGCCCTGTAAAACTACAACTAGATAAATACACACACACACACACACACACACACACACACACACGTTTACGTCTGCGCAACATGGCGGCCGTGGACTCGAAAGAGGAATCAGACTTCACAGGGTTTCAAGGAATAATGGAGAAGAGCGCTTATGTGAAGAAAATTCTGGAGTTAGAAGGTAAAATTGAAAAACTGTTTGAAAAGTATGAGGGCCTGGAAACGAGTTATGACAATGTAAAGAAAGACTGTGCCGATATGAAGAAGGAAAATGCAGCATTGAAAGAGGAAGTTAAGCTAATTAAAGTGAATTGCGAAAATGTGGAGAATCTCTAGGAAAAGTGATGGAGAAGCAGGCTGAATGGAAAAAAAGTCAGGAAGTGGAAAGAAAGGAGGTAAATTACAAAGTTGCAAGTCTGGAAAAGGAAATCAAGAGTCAGGGGAGAAAACTTTGGGCCTTGCTGAAATTATAGATCAACAGATCATAGAAGAGAAGATAGCTGAGAAAGTGGTGAAGGTTATTAAGTCAAATGAGACATTGGTGAGGAAACTGTAGACAAAAAGAGATGTGTGGTGATATTTGGTGTGGAGGAGGATAAGACACCGAGTAAAATGGAGAGAGAAAAACATAAAAAGGTGATAAATAATATCATTAATGTGGTGCAGGAGGAGGAAAAGACCTAGTACAAGAAATAGAGGACTTCCATAGAATTGGAAAGTTCACAAGAGAAGGTATGAGGCCAATAAGAATCAAACTTAAGTCACAAAAGGATGTAGATGAATTGGTGGAGAAGTCATGGAGGCTAGCCCAGCAGGAAACAACAAGGAAGATTTGGTTGAGAAGAGATCTCGGTGAAAAGGAAAGAGAAATGTTAAATGAGTTGAGAAAGGAGGCTTTGAAAAAAATGAAGAGAGGACAGAAGAGGAGAAGAAAGAGTTTTCTGGAGAATCTTGGATATGAGACTGAGGAAGTGGTTCATAACCCAGAAAAGTACAGCAAGAAAGGACTAAAGAAACTTACATATGAGCGAAATGTAATGTATTCCAACATAAATGGAGTGATATCGGGATTTTAGAACTCAACGATTACTTGAGGGACAAGAACCCAGATATTGTGGGTCTTACTGAAACAAAACTGAGAGAGGAGAAGACCTGATGATGGTTGGAGAAGGAAATATAATGTTTGGAAAAGAAATAGAGTAGGTAAGATGGGAGGAGGAGTGATGTTGCTGGTTAAAAAGATATAAAGGTGGATCAAGTGAAAAAGGTATGGGAAAGGCAGAAGTGCTAAAGATCAGAGCAGAAACTAATGAAGGAAAAAGAGGCACTACATAGTGGTGTACGTACCACCTAAGACAAATGCATGGTCAGTACAGGAATATGAAGAAATGATAAGTGATACAGGAACATGTCTGGAAGAAATGTTGGGTGGCTGTGAACGAACTATAATGATGGGAGATTTTAATTGTAAAGAGGTGTGTTGGGAGGACTGGTCAATGGAAGGATCAGAGACAACATGGGAAATACACTATTGACACTGGCAATGGAAAATGTGTTAACTCAGTGGGTCAAAGAAGATACTAGGTTTGGAGGAGAGGAGCATCGTCAAGACTGGACTTGGTCTTTAGTACAGAGCCAATGGTCATTGAGGAGATGAGGGTGGAGTGCCCTTTAGCAAAGAGTGATCATGCAGTTTTGGAGTTCAAGGTGATAGACGAAGAGAAATCTAGAAGAAATGAAGAATATAAAGTGGGAAGATGGAATTATGCCAAGACAGATTTTGGAAACCTAAAGAAATTCTTTCAAGAGACAAATTGGATGAAATTCAAGAGTGCTAAGGGAGCAAATGAAAAGTGGAAGGAATTTATAAAAATATACAAAGAAGGTGAGAAAAAATTTGTACCAATAAGACAACATAGAGAAGTTGGAAAGCAGGACTGGTTTAACGATAGATGTGAAAAGGCTAGAACAAGAAAAGAGGATGCATGGAAGAGGTGGAGAAGGAAAAGACGGATTAAGCAGTGAGAAAGTTACAAAAGAGCAAGAAATGAATATGTGTTGAAGAGAAGAAAGAAAGAAACAAGAAAAGGATATAATTGATAAATGTAAAGACCAACCAAGGCTTTTTTACAGACATGTGAACAACAACATCAAAAATAGAGAAAGTATTGAAAGTTTAGAAGTAAATGGAGTATGCAGTGAAGATCCCAGGGAAATGGCAGAGGCTATGAATGGATGCTTTCGGAAGGTATTCACAAAGGAGACTGCTTTTGACAAACCACTGGTAATGGAACAGAAAGGGATTATGAAGGAGTTTCAAGTAACGGTGGAGGAGATCAAGAACATGATGGGGAGTTTAGAAGTGAGAAAAGCTGTGGGACCTGATGGGGTATCAGGATGGATTTTAAGAGAATGCAGGGAGCAATTGGCAGAAAAAGTTTGTGAAGTAATTGATGCCTCATTAAGGGAAGGTGTAGTGCCCCAAGACTGGAAAAGAGCTAACATTGTCCCAATCTATAAATCAGGTAACAAGAGAGACCCATTGAACTATAGACCAGTGTCACTTACAAGTGTGGTAGCTAAGATGTGTGAGAGGGTGGTGAAGACTAGATGGACAGACTTCTTGGAGAAAAATGACATACTTTGTGAGTGTCAATTTGGTTTTAGGAAAGGGCGTTCATGCACGACAAACCTGATATGTTACTATTCGAGGGTGATAGATGTAATACAGGAAAGAGATGGTTGGGCTGATGGAATATATCTGGATTTAAAAAAGGCCTTTGATAAGGTACCACACCAGAGACTGATCTGGAAACTTGAAATGGTAGGAGGAGTGCATGGCAGTTTACTAAAATGGATGGAAGACTTTTGGTAGGAAGAGAAATGAGAACAATAATTAAGGACAGACCATCAGAATGGGGATTGGTGGAGAGTGGAGTTCCACAGGGATCAGTGTTGGCACCAGTAATGTTCGCAGTCTACATAAATGACATGGTGGATGGGGTGTCCAGTTATGTGAGCCTATTTGCAGACGATGCAAAATTGTTACGAAAAGTGAGATGTGACAAAGATTGCGAACTACTCCAGGAAGACTTGGACAGAATATGGAAATGGAGCTGTACATGGCAAATGGAGTTCAACACGACAAAATGCAAGAAAATAGAGTTTGGCAAGAGTGAAAGAAGAATCAGGAGTATGTACAAGATAGGAAATGAAGACATAAAACCAGTCATGAAGAAAAAGACCTTGGGGTGACAATTACCAATGACCTATCGCCAGAGAGACATATAAACAAAATAATTGGAGAAGTATTGAACTTATTGAGGAACATAAGAGTGGCGTTCGTATATCTAGATGAAGAAATGATGAAGAAAATAATTACTGCAATGATAAGACCGAGGCTTGAATATGCAACAATACAGTGGGCTCGAACTTAAAGAAACACATAAGGAAACTAGAGAAAGTACAGAGGGCTGCAACGAAAATGGTGCCTGACTTAAGAGATTTGACTTATGAAGACAGACTGAAAAGAATGCAACTTCCAACCCTGGAAAACAGAAGAAAGGGAGACCTGATAGCAATATACAGAGTGATGATTGGCATGGAAAAAATGGATAGGGAAGATCTGTGTATGTGGAATGGAAGAATGTCGAGAGGGCATGGGAAAAACTAAAATGGCCACTTATAGGAGAGATGTGAAAAATATAGCTTCCCTCATAGAAGGGTGGAAGCATGGAATAGTTTAGACGTGGAAGTGGTCAACGCAAGGAATATTCATGATTTTAAGAAAAAGCTGGACATTAATATATATGGAGACGGGACAACACGAGCATAGCTCTTTTCCCGTATGTTACAATTAGGTAAATACAATTAGGTAAATACACACACACACACACACACACACACACACACACACACACACACACACACACACACACACACACACACACACACACATATGGGCAGAACTTAGAAGAGGAAGTAGAAGAAATACACAGAATGGTACCTTATCAAGAAGGAAGGAGACCAATTAAGATACTACTAAAATCATGAGCAGCAACGGAAAAAGTATATAGAACAACTAAACTCAGAGAAACAGAAGGTTGCAAGGATATATATATATATATATATATATATATATATATATATATATATATATATATATATATATATATAAAGGAAAATAGAATTGAGGAAGAAAGGAAGAGATAAAATGAACTGGTGGCAGCAGTAAGGGAAAAAAATAATGAAAGGTCAGAAGAGGAGAGTGAAGTGAAGTGGGAGTGTTTGTGGCTAAAAATAGACACAAGATATCGCGAGGGAGTGTTGCCTTTCGCGGTGCAAATATTTTCCGAGTAATATGTACTTGTTTTTCTTTATAACAAAGCGATTGGAAAATTCTTATTTATGTCATACAAAAGTTTTCACTACCACAATATAACAGTTACCAAAAACATCTGAAATGGTGAGAGTAAGTAATGGAAATTACGCTGCGTTCTTATTAGCGGAGTTGAGGCGTCAGTTTACCGCTACACCGAGGCAGCAGAAAGGCAGCAGAAACTGCTAAAGTTCAGATATATAATAAATAAATACAGGAAGGAAGCATTCATGTTAGCAGGGATGAGGAGGCAGCATGAGCAATGTCTACAGTGCATGACGGCAGTATACTGGTACGTTTTGAGGACGCAATACCTCCGAAAACACGAGGAAGCTCGCCGACGTATCTCATACGTCTCTGACGCCCGGTTCGCTCAGAGTAGCCGACGTATCTCGTACGTCTCTGACGCTGTACGGGTTAAAACTATGTACACTCTTTGCTGACACCACTTCCTCACTCAAACTGTTCCAAGTCTCAACACATCTTTGCAGGAAACTAAATTTTTTAACATCTCTCAGACATTGTCCCTTCCTTAGTTTCTTACTATGCGATCTTGTGCTTCTAAAGTCATATTCTTCTCTCAGGATCAGTTTCTCATTATCCACTTCATCCATTCCATTAATCAATTTATAAACTTGTATCAGATCCCCTCTCTCTCTTCTCTGCTCCAAGGTTGGTAGATCCATAGCCTTTAGTCTATCCTCATATGTCATCCCTTTAAATTCTGGAACCATTCTTGTATCCATTTTTTGTAGTCTCTCTAATTTTCTTATGTGTTTCTTTTTTATGGGAGTCCACACAACTCCTGCATATTCCAATCTAGGTCTTATTTTAGTACTTATCAATTTCTTCATCATTTCCTTGTCCATATAGTGAAATGCTACTCCATTATTCCTTAGCAAATTATACGTCTCTCTAAAAATTCTATCAATATGGCTTACCGGTTGATTATTTTCTTCCATTGTCACTCCCAAGTACTTTCCCTTTTTTACTTTTTCTAGTTCTACTCCATCTCCCATCTTATAGATTCCCACTGGTCGTCGTCTCACTTTTTCCCATTTCCATGACATGGCTTTTGTCCACATTGAATTCCATCTCCCATTTTTTGCTCCATTTCCAGATGTTGTTTAAGTCTTCCTGTAGTATTTCACAATCCTCTTTTTGTTTAATGACTCTGCACAGTTTCGCATCGTCAGCAAACAGATTTATGTAGCTGTTCACTCCCTCTGGCATGTCATTTATATATACGAGAAAAGTATTGGCGCCAATACTGACCCCTGTGGCACTCCGCTGTCTACTGTTCTCCACTTGGACTTCATATCTTTAACTATCGTCCTTATTTCTCTCCCCCTTAAATAATTCTTCATCCATCTCAATGTGCTTCCTTTTAAGCCACCCTTCTCCTCCAACTTCCATAGTAATCTTTCATGTGGCACTTTATCAAACGCCTTTTTTAGATCTAAATAAATACAGTCAACCTGTACTTTATCAACTATTCTAGAGTAGAAACTCAATAAATTTGTTACACATGACCGACCTTTTCTAAAACCAAATTGGCTATTTGATAATATTTTGTTGTCTTCAAGAAACTCAATCCATTGCTTCTTTATTACTTTTTCACACATCTTGCATATTACACTAGTTAGTGATACCGGTCTGTAATTTAAAGGTTCTTCCTTCCTTCCGCTCTTATATATGGGAACCACCTCAGCTCTTTTCCACTCCACTGGCACTGTTCCATTTTCTATTGAGCATTTAATGATGTTGTATATTGGACTTGCTAGTTCTTCCCTACATTCTTTCAGTATTCTGTCTGAGACTTCATCCAGTCCCATTGCCTTTTCCTCATCTAGTTCCATCATGAACTTTTTTTATTTCAAGCTTGGTTACTTTAATCTCTTGCATATGGACAGTCTCTCTATTACCCTGTGGTCTTTCAAATTTGGATTCCTTAGTAAAGACCTCATGAAATTTACTATTTAACAGTTCTGCCATACTTTTTGGGTCTTCCACCATTCCGTTCTCTCCTTTTAACCTTTCTATTGTTTCTTTTTGTCTTATTTTTCCATTTATGAATCTGTAGAACAATTTTGGTTGTTCCTTACATTTTTCGACAATGTCCTTTTCATAGTTCCTTTCTTCTTCCTTTCTCACCTTAGCATATTCATTTCTTGCTGTTTTGAAGTTTTCCTTATTTTCTGGATTTCTGTTTCTTCTCCACATTTTCCATGCTCCATCTCGTTTTTCCTTTGCCCTAGCACATCTTGCATTAAACCAATCTTTCTTTCCTTCTTCTTTAGGTCTATATTTCGGGACATATTCCCTGACCCCAGTTTTGTATATTTCCAAAAATAAGTTATATTTCTCTTGAACCGTTAATGAGTTTTCCATCTCCTCCCTAGTTTACGTTTTTAAAATAGTTCTTGAGATTCTCAATATCAGCTTTTCTGTAATTTAATCGGTCTCCTTTGTATGATTCATCTCTATCTTCCTTTCCTTCTTCTATATCCACTTGTATCTTATATCATCATTAATTGGGATATCCCTTGTAAAAACTAGGTCTAATCTTGCCGGCTCATCGTTTCCTCTGAATCTTGTGTTTTCCTTTACTCTTTGGACCATCAAATTATCTATCATTAGGGTCAGGAATCTATCTCCCCAGGCATCTTCCCCCATACCACTTTCATAATTTTTGCAGTCTACCTCCTTACAGTTGAAATCTCCTACCAATATCACTTTACTCCTTTCCTTAATGATTCTTGTAAGACTCCTTATTGTATCATCTATCATGTCTCTATATTCTTGGTTAGTCCATGAGTTTGTGTTTGGTGACACATATGTTCCAATGATTGTTAACTCCTTTTTATTAATATGTACCTTAACATAGTGTGTATTTACCTAATTGTATTTACCTAATTGTAACATACGGGAAAGGAGCTATGCTCGTACTGTCCCGTCTCCATATCTACTAATGTCCAGCTTTTTCTTAGAATCATGAATATTCCTTGCGTTGACCACTTCCACGTCTAAACTATTCCATGCTTCCACCCTTCTATGAGGGAAGCTATATTTTTTCACATCTCTCCTATAAGTGGCCATTTTTAGTTTTTTCCCATGCCCTCTCGACACTCTTTCATTCCACATACACAGATCTTCCCTATCCATTTTTTCCATGCCAATCATCACTCTGTATATTGCTATCAGGTCTCCCCTTTCTCTTCTGTTTTCCAGGGTCGGAAGTTGCATTCTGTTCAGTCTATCTTCATGTCAAATCTCTTAAGTCAGGCACCATTTTTGTTGCAGCCCTCTGTACTTTCTCTAGTTTCCTTATGTGTTTCTTTAAGTTCGGAGCCCACTGTATTGTTGCATATTCAAGCCTTGGTCTTATCATTGCAGTGATTATTTTCTTCATCATTTCTTCATCTAAATATACGAACGCCACTCTTATGTTTCTCAATAAGTTCAATACTTCTCCAATTATTTTGTTTATATGTCTCTCTGGCGATAGGTCATTGGTAATTGTCACCCCAAGGTCTTTTCTTCATGACTGGTTTTTATGTCTTCATTTCCTATCTTGTACATACTTCTGATTCTTCTTTCACTCTTGCCAAACTCTAATTTCTTGCATTTTGTCGTGTTGAACTCCATTTGCCATGTACAGCTCCATTTCCATATTCTGTCCAAGTCTTCCTGGAGTAGTTCGCAATCTTTGTCACATCTCACTTTTCTTAACAATTTTGCATCGTCTGCAAATAGGCTCACATAACTGGACACCCCATCCACCATGTCATTTATGTAGACCGCAAACATTACTGGTGCCAACACTGACATGGGACTCCACTCTCCACCAAGCCCCATTCTGATGGTCTGTCCTTAATTATTGTTCTCATTTCTCTTCCTACCAAAATGTCTTCCATCCATTTTAGTAAACTGCCATGCACTCCTCCTACCATTTCAAGTTTCCAGATCAGTCTCCGGTGTGGTACCTTATCAAAGGCCTTTTTTAAATCCAGATATATTCCATCAGCCCAACCATCTCTTTCCTGTATTACATCTATCACCCTCGAATAGTAACATATCAGGTTTGTCGTGCATGAACGCCCTTTTCTAAAACCAAATTGACACTCACAAAGTATGTCATTTTTCTCCAAGAAGTCTGTCCATCTATTCTTCACCACCCTCTCACACATCTTAGCTACCACACTTGTAAGTGACACTGGTCTATAGTTCAATGGGTCTCTCTTGTTACCTGATTTATAAATTGGGACAATGTTAGCTCTTTTCCAGTCTTGGGGCACTACACCTTCCCTTAATGAGGCATCAATTACTTCACAAACTTTTTCTGCCAGTTGCTCCTTGCATTCTCTTAAAATCCATCCTGATACCCCATCAGGTCCCACAGCTTTTCTCACTTCTAGACTCCCCATCATATTCTTGATCTCCTCCACAGTTACTTGAAACTCCTTCATAATCCCTTTCTGTTCCATTACCAGTGGCTTGTCAAAAGCAGTCTCCTTTGTGAATACCTTCCGAAAGCATCCATTCATAGCCTCTGCCATTTCCCTGGGATCCTCACTGCAAACTCCATTTACTTCTAAACTTTCAATACTTTCTCTATTTTTGATGTTGTTGTTCACATGTCTGTAAAAAAGCCTTGGTTGGTCTTTACATTTATCAATTATATCCTTTTCTTGTTTCTTTCTTTCTTCTCTTCTAATCAACACATATTCATTTCTTGCTCTTTGTGTGTGTGTGTGTGTGTGTGTGTGTGTGTGTGTGTGTGTGTGTGTGTGTGTGTGTGTGTGTGTGTGTGTGTGTGTTTTCACGAATGTTACAAGGCGGGACGCATGTAACTTATCTTTCGAGAGGGAGAGGGGGATGGAGGGAAGGGAGATGGGGAGGGAGGAAAGGGAGATGGGGAGGGAGGGAATGGAGAGAGAGAGAGAGAGAGAGAGAGAGAGAGAGAGAGAGAGAGAGATGGGAACAGTCTATGCCATTGGGTAATTTTAGACACGAGGCGGGACGGGACGCATGTAGCTTATCTTTAGTGATTGGTGGAGACAAGGATGATGGGAGGAGCACTAGGATTTCAAAGACAGCATATGGCGTGTGTAGTTGGTTTCCAACACACTATACGGGACAACTGCAAAGAGAGGTGATTAGCTTCCTAGATAATGTGATAAGAGATGGGAGACTACTATTAGTATGATACAGGCAATCCCCGTATAGCGAAGGTTCACAACGAAATTTCGCTACAACGAAGGTTTCATTTTACTACCATCTGCTCGTTTAACGATTTCCAAACTCGCTTTAACGAAGTTTTATCCAGGTAATTTTTTTCAAATTTGAAAGCCCCGCCGTATCACGCAAGCCGACAGTGTGGTAGTTGTCGTAAAACATGGAGACACCTGAGTCCGTTATGAAAGTGTATTTACGGTAGCACAATACACAAGTGTAAACCGAGCGAAACGAGAGGCAGGAGGGGTAACGTGTCGCCTGCGGCGGCGGCGAGCGAGGACTGAGGGGAAAGATGTGACGTCAGACAGAAAGGGAGTATGGGAAAAACAAAGGACTTTTGAATACACCAGGAGCTGCTGATACTAAGGCCTGCCTCAGGAGAAATCCTGGGACACCTGTAGAATCAAGATCAAGATCAAGATCAAGCCTCTCGTGGACAACACATGCACCACTCACTCCCCTTTTCAAAACCACAGCGTCGTCTTCCCTCACTCAACTTACCACCAAAATGCCCTGCAATGTGGCCTAGCGTTCCTAAGAAGACCAGGAAGTCTCCTACTCTCGAAATGAAGCTGGATATTATTCACAGACACGAGAAAGGTGAGAAAACTATAGCATTGCTCGCCACCATCTTGACTCCATCTACTGTCTACTATTTTCAAGTCAGCAAACTCTATTAAGAAGGCTGATGAGATTGTATCTTCCTTTCAAGCTAAAAGAACCACCTGAACTCGTGACTACAATTGATAGAATGGAAAGCCTTGAGGAAATGTGGTACATAAGTTTTGTATGCGGTACCATGATACACCCTTTGTTTACATTCCACAGGTTGCCGGTTAGTGTCTTTCCTGTTTCACTCTCACTCCCTTCATAAATTTAAGATCATCATTATAAAGTTACGTTCATACATACATTAGTGTACATTATAATGACTTAAACTGCCTAAATGTTTAACTTCATAATTTTTACTTTCATTAAACCTTTCACTGTACTATGATGCACTCTCGCTTTGTTTACTCTCAATGGAAGTTCAAGTCAGGGGTTAAACTTGTTATAATCGGTTCGCTTAACGAAGTTTCGCTTAACGAAGTGTGTTTTAGGAACGTAACTCCTTCGTTAAGCGGGTGTTGCCTGTTCTTTAACTGTAAAGAGTAAACTGGAGAGAGATGGAAGTAATTGTGGACAATGGAGCGAGGAGGTATTACAGTTGACTATGGTTAATACAATGTGTAGGACAAAATTGGAGAGGCCACGGGTTGTCAAATAATTTATTTCAACCTGTATGGGAATCACATACACTCTCACAATGTCTGTCACTACATCATCATAAACACATAATGTGCACCCACAATAACACAACACCGTCACAAATACAAACCGAGACATTATAGATTTCACAGTGGCAATGCGCATTAGCAATGCATCCTCAAAACAGTAATAAAACAGCTTACTTCATTGGCCCATGGCACATTCGTCCTAGTCACTGCAGGAAAGATGGCCACCAGGAACCCTCCAATAGGCAGAATCAAACGTCACTTCCACATGAGCCAGCACCGCTCACCTGGTTGCCGGTCAGACATGCTGGGTAGACACCAACCACCACCTCCCCGCTGAACTGACACCACCCAACACCCAAACATTATTACATAGGCAATATAACCACCAAATACACTATATATGTTGTTCCAATACCTACCCTAATCATTGCACATCCAGTAATCACAGTACGTATAAACACATGACAACTTACTTGATTGTTAGTCAGACAGCCCCAGGCACTCCAGCATACACGAGTCACCGCAGCACACCGACCACCACCACTATTCAGTTGAACCGTCACACACTCCTCAATCCAACTACCAGTGTTACTCATCAAACTCAAACACTGTATCCATAACACAATAATCCAAGGGAGGGAGAAGGTGGTGGCGGAGACGTCAATGCTGGCGAATGACTGATGTTACGTTCATCGGTTAAACGGGTAAGATTGGCATCGGGGAGCCGGTGAATAATAACAATAAAAAAAAAAAACACTGCAGGTTCAACTGGTGAGGAAATGCAAAGGGGGCACTTTAAAAAGCTATTTTAATAACCCATAATGAAACTAACATACACATAGATATAACCTGAAACATGAAACTGACATACACATAGATATAACATGAAACATATGAAACTGACATACACATATACATATAACACAGAAATGAATACAACAATAAAGAACCCAACTTAATACCTAACAATAATCCTAATCCTATATGGAGGCAATGTGGAAAAAACGGACGAGGGGAAGTGATACTTATGCGGTGTCGCAGTGGTGAAGTGCTGGGTGATGGTAGATCCCCACACGGTAGTCCAAGAGGCGTTGTGTTCACTGGTTGAGGCCTGGACCTCAACTGACTTCCAGAAAGCCAAGAGCTGGCTTAACACTTCTGGTTGAGTCGAATGGGGCCGCGTGAATCCAACTTCGGGACAGTAGCTGGGCTTCATGAGATGGTGACGTGGAAGGTTCATGAGACGGTGGTGTGGAAGGTTCACGAGATGGTGACGTGGAAGGGGAGGCGGAGAGGTGGCGAACGAGGTAACAAGCGGAGGAGGGGATGGTAGTGGAGTATGTTACGGGCGGGCCGTAACACTGACTAATCCCGGCACGAGCCATCTCCCAGGAAGGCAGATGCCACGTCATCAACAACATATGTATGAGAAGCGCACACGAAAACATATCATTTATGATACACAATGGATCAGTGAGTGGAAGAGTCAACACAGTACAGGAGGGGAGAAAAACCATCATTTCTTGACCTAGTATTCACAAAGAAGCCAGAGACCCCTCCCAGCATACAATACTTTAGTCCAACGGGAAGAAGTGATCATGTAACATTAGAGTTGGAAATGCAGGAAGAGGATTGGATAAGATACAGAAAAGACTACAAAAAAGATTAAATTATGCATGAGCAGATTTTGAAAAGCTATGAGATTTTTTTGCTGATATTGAATGGAGGAACATTATGAATGGAAGGAAAATACAAGGAAAAAATTAATTATTCCTACACAAATATAACGGAGTGAAGAAATGTATACCTATCTACAAAGTAAAGTATACATGCTTGGTTCAATGCCAGATGTATAAAAGCTAAACAGACAAAAGATAAAGCATGGAAGGAACTCAAAAAGCAGAGAAATGACAATAACAGACAGCAGTAAAAGGACATGAGAAATGAACATATTAGAGTAAGGAGAGAGGAAGAAAGAAACTTGAGAAAGATGTCGTGCAAAAAAGCGAAGATAAACTCAAGCTTTTCAAAAATTTGTAAATGGTAAGATGAAGAACAAGGAAGCATTATTATTATCTAATAGTTCTGCCGTACTTTTTGGGTCTTTCACCATCCCGTTCTCTTCTTTTAACCTTTCTATTGTTTCTTTTTGCCTTATTTTTCCATTTATGAATCTAGAACAATTTTGGTTGTTCCTTACATTTTTCGACAATGTCCTTTTCATAGTTCCTTTCTTCTTCCTTTCTCACCTTAGCATATTAATTTCTTGCTGTTTTGAAGTTGTCCTTATTTTCTGGATTTCTGTTTCTCCACCTTTTCCATGCTCCATCACTTTTCTCCTTTGCCCTAGCACACCTTGCATTAAACCAATCTTTCTTTCCTTCTTCTTTAAGTCTATATTTTGGGACATATTCCCTGACTCCTGTTTTGTATATTTCCAAAAAATAAGTTATACTTCTCATGCACCGTCTCTTGAGTTTTCCATCTCCTCCCAGTTTACATTTTTAAAATAGCTCTTAAGGTTCTCAATATCAGCCTTTCTGTAATTTAATCATTCTCCTTTGTATGAATTGTCTCTATCTTCCTTTCTCTCTTCTATATCCATTTCTAATATTACATGGTCACTCTTTTTCCCAATGGGCACTTATGTCTTACATCATCGTTCATTTGTATACCCCTTGTAAAAACTAGGTCCAATCTCGCCGGCTCCTCGTTTCCTCTGAATCTTGTGTTTTCCTATACTCTTTGGACCATCATATTATCTATCATAAGATTCAGGAATCTATCCCCCAGGCTTCTTCCTCCATACCACTTTCATAATTTTCCCAGTCCACTTCTTTACAGTTGAAATCTCTTACTAATATCACTTTTCTCCTTTCTTTAATGATTCTCGTAAGACTCCTTATTGTCATTTATCTTTTCTTTATATTCTTGATTGGTCCATTAATTTGTTTTTGGTGGCACATGTTCCAGTGATTGTTAACTCCTTTTTATTTATATGTATCTTAATATACAGTATTTCTGATTTTCCTTGCCCAAACTCCACTTGATTTATCACCCTCTTTCCTTAACATCATCATGACTCCTCTTCTTTTACCCACTCTGTCTCTCCTCCATATATTATACCTTTTATGTATGTCTATTTTTATTGCTTCATTTAACTTTGTTTCCACCAGGCATATAATATCTGGTTCTTCTTTATGTAATCTCTTAATTCTAATTTACTAGATAAAATCCCATCTATGTTCGTATACATCATTTTTAATCTTTTGTTCTTATCATTTTTAGTTAAACTTGCTCCATTTTTTTCTCTTCATTCTCTTTTATATACCATTTTCTTATCCTGTCTCCTATAATTCTCCAAAAAAAATGCCTTCTCCTCCTCCTCTGACCTTTCATTATTTTTTTTCCCTTGCTTCTGCCACCAGTTCATTGTGTCTCTTCCTTTCCTCCTCGTTTCTATTTTTCTTTATATATATATATATATATATATATATATATATATATATATATATATATATATATATATATATATATATATATATATATATATATATATATATATATATATATATATATATATATATATATATATATATATCTTTGCAACCTTCTGTTTCTCTGAGTTATGTTGTTCTATATAGTATTTCTTCTGTTGCTGCTTGTGATTTTAGTAGTATCTTGATTGGTCCCATTCTATGGATTTCTTCAACTTCCTCTTCTAAGTTCTGTCTATCCTCATCAATTTAGATTTTTAGTAGGTCCTTTAGTAATTTCATTTCGTCTTTTTCCCTTCTTGGTCTATATTTAACATTTTTTTCTTTCAGGCCAAAAATAATTACACTTTTTTTTCTGCAATTTTTCTTACTAGATTTTTTTTTCTTCAGGACTCCTATCATTTTGTCATATTTTCATCTCTTTCTTTTAACTGTTCTTGAAATATTTCCTGAAATGATTCCTTGTCTTTCTTATCTTGGATTCTCCATGCCTGTACTTTTTTTTTTATCACGTCTTGTACTCTTTCCTCTTCTTTGTTAACTAGATCTCAGTTCCTCTTTTTCTTTCTTGGCTTTACTGAGTCCTTCTTCCATCAATTTCTTGTAGTTAGCTACTTCCTTTTTCAATTCTTCATTTTCTGTTAGCCTAGTTTTTTCTTCTACTCCTTTTATCCTTTCTTTCAATTTCTGGAGCTCTTTTTCCTGTTCTTCATTATCTTTAATTCCCATACTCTTTTATCCATTTATCTAATTTGCGTTCAATAGTCAACAGTCTATTAAATAGTAAAGTATATGCCGTATCAAAGCCTTCAAATGCTCTTTCACCCTCACCAACATAGTCATCATCATCTTTCATTCTTTCCCGTGTCTCATACCTGCATTTAGATGGAATCTCTTCCTTACTCATGATTTTAAAACACTGTATTCATGAAAACAAGTCTACACTACTCACCCAGGCCACTGCAAACCCAAAACAATAGATAATGATGATCAGCTGATTCTTGGAGTGACGGCACTACGTCCTTCCTCGACCGCGTCTCGTGCGTGCGTTCATGCGTGAGATGATGTGAATACATGATTCAAATGTATGAACCAGCTAACGGCTTCTGTGCATATATTTACCTAGTTGTACCTAGTTGTAGTTTTACAGGGCCTGGACTTTATGCTTGTGTGGCCCCGTCTTCATATCTACACATCCAATTTTTCTTTAAAACTATGCACACGTATGCATGTGTGTGTGAGATGGTTCGAATACATCATCCGAGTGCACGAACAGGCTAACGGTTTCGGAGTAGAGGTGTAGAGGTGACGTAGATAGCAGGATACCAGCATTCCAACTCCACCTGGAACTTGGACTGGCTGTATTACCCACTGCACCTCTGATCAAGTCTCCACCTGCACTCCACCTCGCATCCCGTTGTGAAAGTGTAACCGTGACTACTGTGCTTGGCATTGTACTGAGACAACCACTATTGTGACATATTATGAAGTGGTGGTGAATGTCACATGCCTTTTTTTTTTTTTTTTTTCTCCTGTGCCTGCCTGGTGTGATTGCTACTGGCTTGCCTCACCTCAACACGCTTAACGAATCCTTGGTTTTCACTGCAGCCACTGCAATAGCTGTGAGGATTGGGGGTGTGCACAGCAAAATTCTTTTTTCAAATTCATGTCTTGATTGTTAATCCATTACTTCCACCATACCACCACTCATATTATGAACCATTATTACCACTCCTCCCCCTTTTTCCTTCCTGTCTCTTCTCCAGCTATTATGTCCCTCACCTTTAAAACTAACATGGATGTATTTAGTTTTATTTCTTCTATGCAGAATACATCTGGTCTTTTTTCTTTAAAATAATCTCTAACCTCCAACAAACTGGATAACAATCCCTCTATATTATAAGTCACTCTTAATTTCTTGCCTCTTCCAGGACCTCCTCCTTCTTCCATAGAGACCACTTTAGTCTCATATCCAGAACCCTCCAGTAGAAAGTCTTTTTCTCGAATTCCATCCTTTTCTTGTTTTTTTTTTTTTTTCTCCTTAGCTTCATTTCTTAGCACTTTGTCTTTTTCCCTCCCTTTACTCCAGGATGAGTATGTATCCCTAATCACAGTTCTCATCTCTCTATCCTTCAAGTACTCTTATCCATTCTAATATTTTTCCTCTCAGTTCTCTTATGTTCTTGAACTTACAAATAATCTGCTATGTGGGACTTTATCAGAAGCCTTTTTTATGTCCAGATGCACAGTGCCCACCCATCCATCTCTGCTCTCCAGTCCTTCTATTACTTTTGTGTAGAAACTTACTAAGTTCAACACACATGATCTACCTGTCCTGAACCCAAATTTTCTGTTTGATTTAACTTGTTCTGCTTCCAGATATTTAACCCATTTTTTTTTTATTTTATTTATTATATGTTGCCCACAACACTTGTGACACTGATCTGTAATTTAATGGCTCAGCTGACTTTTGCCCTTTGAATATTGGGATTATGTTAGCCCTCTTCCATTCCAGTGGTACTTTTCCTTCCTTTAACAAGCCCATTTCCTAAATTGATTCTAACAGTTGATCTTTACATTTCTTTAGTGCCCAGCCTAACATACCATCTGATCCCATTGCTTTTCTGACATCCAAATTTTCTAGTAGTCTTCCAATGTCCTGTTTGGTTCTGTAAAATTGTTTTCTTCAGTGAAAACAGTTTTGAAGCTCTCATTCATTATTTCACTCACTCTTCTATTGCTTTCTTATTCTTCATATTAACATTGATGTACTTGTAGAAAAGCTTGGGTTCATTTTCACTTCTCTGCACCATATCTTTTTCAAAGTTTTTTTTTTTTTCCTCTCTTTTTCCTCTAACGTGTTAATTTTCAGCATCCTTATGCTGCTGTATGTTGCTTTCACTTCTGTGTTTTTTGAGTTTCTTCCAAGCTTTATCTTTTTTTTTTCTCTTAGCTTCTATACATCTGCCATTGTACTTGGTTTGTATACTCTTCTTTACTCTATAGATTGGTACATATTTCCTCATTCCCTCATTATACTTCTGTAGGAATAATTCATATCCCCAGTACATCTTGCCATTCATAATGTTCCTCCATTCTATGCCACCAAAAAATTGTCTTGTTAACTTTTGAAAATTTGCTCTTTCATGATTTAATCTCTCATTTTTGTAATTCTCCCTGTATCTTAGCACTTCCCATTCTTACATTTCTACTAATGTTACATGATCACTTCTTCCCATTGGACTCTGATATTGAATGATAGGATGGGGCTCCAGCTTCTTTGTGATTACTAGGTCAAGCAATGATGGTTCTTCTTCCCCTCTGTACCATGTTGATTCTTTCACTCACTGATCCAGTGTATTCACCGTAGTTAACCATAACTTTTCCTTGCTCCATGATCCAGTATATCCCATTACTTCCATCTCTCTCCAGTTTATTCTTTTGCAATTGCAGGCTCCTACTAATAGTATTTTTCCATTTTTTTTTTTTCCCCACATTATGCAAGCACCTAATCAGTTCTCCTTGCATTTCCTTATGTTTTTCTGTTCGCCATATGTATTGGTCCTTGTTTGCACATACGTGACTGATTCTTTTTTTTCTTTTTTTTTTATTATTTCTTTGGTGTTGATTGCTATTTACATTACTTCCCCCATGCCATCTCCATAGTGCACTTCCTCCACACATATTTCATCACAAACCATTATCAGCACTCCTCCTCCTTTTCCCTTTCTGTCTCTTCTCCAACTTTTATATCCTTCTCTAAAGCTAACATGGACCTCCTCCTTTAACTTTGTTTCTACTATGCACATTACATTTAGTCGTTTCTCCTACAATTAGTCACTAACCTCCCACACTATGGACAACAATCCGTCAGTATTTGCATATGTCACTCTTAGTTTCTTGCCTCTCTCTCTTCACTTGTATTTCTTCCATTACCTCCTCTTTTTCATGAAGATACCACGTCCTCACTCTCTTCTAGAACCTTCCGGTAGAATTTCTTCTCAATTTATGTCCTTTTCTTGTTTTTCTTCCTATGCTTCATATCTTAGCACTCTCCTTTTTCTATCTTCCTCTTCCTAAGCTTCATATCTTAGCATTCTCCTTTCTCTATCTTCCAAGTTCATATCTCTTTTTATCCATATATCTTTAAATTCAGTATCTTTAGCCAATTTTCTAGTTCTTGTCATTATCTCCTCCACCACCATTTGAGATCTCATTCTCACTTTCAGTGGTCTCTTTCCCTCTTCACTATACCTTTCCAATCTGAGCACTTCTTCCACATCCTGCTCCAATCCCTGTGTGCTGTCCTGAACCAACTTGACATATTTTGCTAACTATCCTCTCCCTCGTGAACTTGTTAGGGTTTTTTTTCCCTTCAGCCCAAAAATTAGGATACATTTCCTCTTGTCCACTGTGTCCCTCACCAAATCATCATCCTCCTCAGTTTCTTGAATTACTGTGTCCTTTGTCTTTTCTTGTATCTGCTTCTTTACTACCTTAGAGAATTTAATTTTTTCCTCTTCCTGTTCCTTTTTCCAGGTATTTCTTCCTCCAACCTGATCTCACCCACTCCACTTTCCACTTTACCTGCCCTATCCTGAACTTTTTGTTGTTGACTTTAATGTCACTTCATATTCACCACATGTAGCCATTAATATACCATTTTGTCTCCTTATGGCTCAGTCCTTGGTCTCCTATTGTTTTTTTTTTTTGTTTTTTTTCTATATTAACCATGTCACCACTCATTTTAATTGCAAATCAGTTTTGTTTACAAATCAGTTTTGTTTGCTGATGATCTTGAACTGTATCTTGCTGTTCCATCAAAGAAATCAAATGCTTGTGATGCTATTATGTCTTTACAAAATGATGTTTCGTTGCTATACCAAAGAAGTTTATCTTGGGGGTATTTCCTTTTCCATCAACAAATATGCTTGTATACATTTCTCAATACACATTCCAGCTCCTCCTAGGAAATCACCCCATTCCTCACAAAGATTCTCTTCGAGATGTAGGTTTTCTAGTCGACTCATCACTGAAATTCTACCTTCACATTTGTGAAATTTGCTGCAAAGCTAATGGTGTTGCCAGCAACATTTTTAGAAGCACCTTAATGCAGATCACCTTCTTTCATGTATCAGATTTTTGTCACATGTTTGGCCAATTATTGACTTTGGTAGTGTTGTTTGGAATACTGGTTTCCTAGGTGATGTACGCATGCTGGAATCTGTTCAGAGGAGGTGGACTAAAAAGGTAGAAGGTTTTGGTGACCTACCATACTTGGAAAGATTATCTAGACTGAAATTCTTTTCTATTAAGAGTAGATTGCTGAGATCTTAGTTGATTCAAGTGTGGAAGATTTTGAGTGGTTTGAGTCCTCAACTAAATGGTCTATTTTCTAGAGCCACTTTGATTAGAACAAAGGGCCACAGTTTGAAGATTTTTGTGCCTTATCATTCCACTGATGTTAGAAGTTGTTTCTTCTCATTACAGGTCATCAACACCTAGAATTCCCTACCTGAAATAGTTGTCAGCTCAATCTCTCCAGTCCTTCAAACATTTGCTTGAACAATTCTTGGGTCATTGTCTTTGAGTATTGTTAGCTTCGTCTTTGTGTGAGTTCTGTTCTGCATCTAAAATTAGCCAACTGTCCTGCAGTCCTCCAGCAGTACACTAGTAGTTTTGGTTGGAAGATGCAGAAGAGACTTATGAGGGATCAAGACCCTCATCTTAGTAAGAAATCTTGGTAAAAACCCATTGACTCTCCACTGCTACTAGCTAGTGTGTATGTGTGTGTTTTGAGGTGTAGTACTGTATCTGTGTGTTTGTGTGTATGTATGCATGTATATATATATATATATATATATATATATATATATATATATATATATATATATATATATATATATATTATATATATGAAGTGTAGTGTGTGTGGTGGGGGTTACCTAATTAAATGAATTCAGATATTGATCATGGTATTGAAGAGACGTGCGTGTATGTGAATAGTAGAATTTCTCTCTCTCTCTCTCTCTCTCTCTCTCTCTCTCTCTCTCTCTCTCTCTCTCTCTCTCTCTCTCTCTCTCTCTCTCTCTCTCTCTCTCTCTCTCTCTCTCATGGTAAAGCCTTGCTATCTACATAACTGGTGTTCTTTTCCTGATGGTTTTTCAGACATGAGGGGCTTGTACAAGGACCTGCTGTGCCTCCTCCACAAGGGCACTATAACACCAGAGAACATCCTGCGCCGGGGCAGTAAGGTAGGTAGCCACTGTGGTAGAATCAAATTTTACTGATCCATTAGGTGTGGCCAGTAAACTGTATGACATTGCCATATTTTTGCTTGGCTTTGTTTAGAGGCCATGCCTTGCAGCCCTGGTGGTCCACCACTGCTCTCACACCTGGTTTGGCAAGGCATTAGAAGTTTGGGATCTGGCAGTATAACATGGCACTGTGGTCTCATTTGGCACTGACAACAGGAATTTCTTCAGGTCAGTCTTGAATTTAGCCATTGGGCTTCTTTGGTCATTTCATTTTCTGAAGAACTTTTTGGTGTTGGTCGAGCACAGGAATTTTCCGTGAGCTGTGCTGCCACATCTCCACAGGACAGTGTAATAGTGGATTAGTCAGAGCTGTTGGTAATGTGGTGTGGAGGCAAATGAAGCTCCTGGAGGTTGGATACCCATTGCTCTTGCACCTTGTAGAGTGTGGCGAGGCCTGCCATGTCCCTGTGATGCTGCAGGCTGTGCTGGCTGTGGATGGGAGTGGCTTCTTGCTCAGGAAAGCCATCCTCTATTAGCTTTTCTGCCCTCTGCTGAATCCTGTCCAGTACAGGAATATGGGAGGGCACTGCTCCATCCCAGAGAAGGCAGGTGTACTCGAGAGGTGCGGATCTCAGCTTTGTACTGCAGCTCCCGCACCCTGCTTTCCTGCTGTCCAGGATGCCAGCCATCATTTGGATAAAAGCTAGCTTGTTTTTTGAGGGGAAGACTGTTGCCCATTGTGAACGATCTACATTTCCTGTTCCTGCAGGAAATGTAGCATCTCCAGCAAGGCACCTTCCACTCCTGCTGCTTTTAGTTTCTCCACACACTGTCATATTGCCTGGACAGGCATGGGCCTTTTCTGGTCCAGGGTGTTGCTCCACTGGTTTGACTTCAGAAGTGAGAGTTTTGCTGCTGAGCTAACCCTCCTGAAACTGAACTGCCTGGCACCGAGCAGATGCTGGCTCTTGAGGTGGGATACGAGGTGTGTTGCTTTGATGCTTTCCAGCACCCTCCCCATCACTGACAGCAGAGGTTTTGGGCAGTACACTTAACCCTCTGCTATTGTGCCTTCCGCTGTTATGTTACTGCTTTCCTGCATACTTAAAACGTTGCCCATATTTCCATATTGTGCACAAAATTATTGCTATCTTTCAAAAACTTCAGTGTTATGATGCTACATGATAGTTGAGTTTCTCTATATACTTTTATTGAGAAGTAGTTCTTCACATATTTCCCCAATCTATCCATCTATCTTAACTCCTAATCATCCACAATAAGGTACAGCAAGGCTGCAGAAGGAGGGGAGGCATGCAGTTAGCAAGATTAGTAGAGCAGTTAGTGATAAAAGATAGAGATGCAACACTTTGGCGGTGAGAAAGAGGTTGAAGACAGTCAGTCAGAGGAGGGGAGTTGATGAGACAAAAAGATTTTGATTCCACCCTGTTTAATAAAACTGTGCCAGTGGAACTCTCCCTCCTCCGCCCCTAAACATGCGAAGAGCATTCCACACAAGGACGGACAAGACCCTTTATAGAGTTAGCAATTGGAGGGATGAGAAAAACTGGTAGAGATACCTCTGAATGCCTAACTTCATAGAAGCTGCTTTAGCAAGAGGAGAGATATGAAGTTTCCAGTTTAGATTATAAGTAAAGGACAGGCTAGGGATATTCAGTGTAGAAGAGGGAGACAGTTAAGTATCATTGAAGAAGAGGGGATAGATGTCTGGAGGGTTACGTTAAGTTGATAGATAGAAGAGTTGAATTTTTGAGGCATTGAACACTACTAAGTTTTCTCTGCCCCAATCAGAAATCTTAGAAAGATCAGAAGTCAGGAGTTTTGTGTTATCTCTGCATGATCTGTTGATTCCTGAAGGGTTGGTCGTCTCTTTAAAGGTGTAGGGCGATATCAGTGTAGGGGTAGATAGGGCAAGAAGTTTGGTTAAGATCATTAATGAATAATAGAAAGAGGGTGGGTGACAGGACAGAACACTGAAGAACACAACTGTTGATAGATTTACTAGAAGAACAGTGGCTGTCTACCGCAGCTGCCATAGAATGTTCAGAAAGGAAACTTGAGATAAAGTTGCAGAGAGAAGGATAGAAACCATAGGAGGGCAGTTTTGAAATCAAAGCTTTTTGCCAGACTCTACCAAAAGCTTTTGATGTCTAATGTGACAGCAAAAATTTTACTGAAATCTGTAAAAGAGGATGACCAAGACTCGGTAAGGAACGCCAGAAGATCAACAGTAGTGCGACCTTGACGAAAACCATACTGGCAATCAAATAGAAGATTGTGAAGTGACAGATCTTTAAGAATCTTTTGATTGAGGATAGATTAAAAAACCTTAGACAAGCAAGAGATTAAAGCTCTTGGGTTGTAGTTTGAGGGAGTAGAACAACCACCTTTTTTTAGGAATAGGCTGAATGTAGGCAAACTTTCAACAAGAAGGAATAGATATAGATGAAAGTTTGGCCAGGCGAGGTGCAAACACAGAAGCACAGTTTTTGGAAAAAAAAAAAAAAAAAATAGGAGGGAACCCATCAGGACCATAAGCTTTCTGAGGGTTTAGGCCAGCAAGTGCAAGGAAAATGTCATTACGAAGAACTTTGATTGCAAGCATGAAATAGTCAGAGGGAGGAGGAGAGGAGGACAAGCCCAGAATCATCCAATATAGAGTTGTTAGCAAAGGTTTGAGAGAAGAGTTCAGCTTTAGAGACAGATGAGATGGCAATGGTGTTATCAGGATGAAATAAAGGAGGGAAAGATGAAGAATTAAGTTATTGGAGATGTTTTTGGCCAGATGCCAGAAGTCAAACAATTATTTATTTAGTGTTCTTACCTTGGAGAAACATTTTTGGCTAATGGTGGTGAAGGAGGAGGAGGAGGAGGAGGAGGAGGAGACAGTTAAGTATCATTGAAGAAGAGGGGATGGATGTCTGTAGGGTTACGTTAAGTTGATAGATAGAAGAGTTGAATTTTTGAGGCATTGAACACTACTAAGTTTTCTCTGCCCCAATCAGAAATCTTAGAAAGATCAGAAGTCAGGAGTTTTGTGGCATCCCTGCATGATCTGTTGATTCCTGAAGGGTTGGTCGTCTCTTTAAAGGTGTAGGGCGATATCAGTGTAGGAGTAGATAGGGCAAGAAGTTTGGTTAAGATCATTAATGAATAATAGAAAGAGGGTGGGTGACAGGACAACACTGAAGAACACAACTGTTGATAGATTTACTAGAAGAACAGTGGCTGTCTACCGCAGCTGCCATAGAATGTTCAGAAAGGAAACTTGAGATAAAGTTGCAGAGAAGGATAGAAACCATAGGAGGGCAGTTTTGAAATCAAAGCTTTTTGCCAGACTCTACCAAAAGCTTTTGATGTCTAATGTGACAGCAAAAGTTTTACTGAAATCTGTAAAGAGGATGACCAAGACTCGGTAAGGAACGCCAGAAGATCAACAGTAGTGCGACCTTGACGAAAACCATACTGGCGATCAAATAGAAGATTGTGAAGTGACAGATCTTTAAGAATCTTTTGATTGAGGATAGATTAAAAAACCTTAGACAAGCAAGAGATTAAAGCTCTTGGGTTGTAGTTTGAGGGAGTAGAACAACCACCTTTTTTTAGGAATAGGCTGAATGTAGGCAAACTTTCAACAAGAAGGAATAGATATAGATGAAAGTTTGGCCAGGCGAGGTGCAAACACAGAAGCACAGTTTTTTGGAAAAAAAAAAAAAAAAAAAAAATAGGAGGGAACTCATCAGGACCATAAGCTTTCTGAGGGTTTAGGCCAGCAAGTGCAAGGAAAATGTCATTACGAAGAACTTTGATTGCAAGCATGAAATAGTCAGAGGGAGGAGGAGAGGGAGGGACAAGCCCAGAATCATCCAATATAGAGTTGTTAGCAAAGGTTTGAGAGAAGAGTTCAGCTTTAGAGACAGATGAGATGGCAATGGTGTTATCAGGATGAAATAAAGGAGGAAAGATGAAGAATTAAGTTATTGGAGATGTTTTTGGCCAGATGCCAGAAGTCAAACAATTATTTATTTAGTGTTCTTACCTTGGAGAAACATTTTTGGCTAATGGTGGTGAAGGAGGACGAGGAGGAGGAGGAGGAGGAGACAGTTAAGTATCATTGAAGAAGAGGGGATAGATGTCTGGAGGGTTACGTTAAGTTGATAGATAGAAGAGTTGAATTTTTGAGGCATTGAACACTACGTACTAAGTTTCTCTGCCCCAATCAGAAATCTTAGAAAGATCAGAAGTCAGGAGTTTTGTGGCATCCCTGCATGATCTGTTGATTCCTGAAGGGTTGGTCGTCTCTTTAAAGGTGTAGGGCGATATCAGTGTAGGAGTAGATAGGGCAAGAAGTTTGGTTAAGATCATTAATGAATAATAGAAAGAGGGTGGGTGACAGGACAACACTGAAGAACACAACTGTTGATAGATTTACTAGAAGAACAGTGGCTGTCTACCGCAGCTGCCATAGAATGTTCAGAAAGGAAACTTGAGATAAAGTTGCAGAGAGAAGGATAGAAACCATAGGAGGGCAGTTTTGAAATCAAAGCTTTTTGCCAGACTCTACCAAAAGCTTTTGATGTCTAATGTGACAGCAAAAGTTTTACTGAAATCTGTAAAAGAGGATGACCAAGACTCGGTAAGGAACGCCAGAAGATCAACAGTAGTGCGACCTTGACGAAAACCATACTGGCGATCAAATAGAAGATTGTGAAGTGACAGATCTTTAAGAATCTTTTGATTGAGGATAGATTAAAAAACCTTAGACAAGCAAGAGATTAAAGCTCTTGGGTTGTAGTTTGAGGGAGTAGAACAACCACCTTTTTTTAGGAATAGGCTGAATGTAGGCAAACTTTCAACAAGAAGGAATAGATATAGATGAAAGTTTGGCCAGGCGAGGTGCAAACACAGAAGCACAGTTTTTTGGAAAAAAAAAAAAAAAAAAAAAAATAGGAGGGAACCCATCAGGACCATAAGCTTTCTGAGGGTTTAGGCCAGCAAGTGCAAGGAAAATGTCATTACGAAGAACTTTGATTGCAAGCATGAAATAGTCAGAGGGAGGAGGAGAGGGAGGGACAAGCCCAGAATCATCCAATATAGAGTTGTTAGCAAAGGTTTGAGAGAAGAGTTCAGCTTTAGAGACAGATGAGATGGCAATGGTGTTATCAGGATGAAATAAAGGAGGGAAAGATGAAGAATTAAGTTATTGGAGATGTTTTTGGCCAGATGCCAGAAGTCAAACAATTATTTATTTAGTGTTCTTACCTTGGAGAAACATTTTTGGCTAATGGTGGTGAAGGAGGACGAGGAGGAGGAGGAGGAGGAGACAGTTAAGTATCATTGAAGAAGAGGGGATAGATGTCTGGAGGGTTACGTTAAGTTGATAGATAGAAGAGTTGAATTTTTGAGGCATTGAACACTACGTACTAAGTTTTCTCTGCCCCAATCAGAAATCTTAGAAAGATCAGAAGTCAGGAGTTTTGTGGCATCCCTGCATGATCTGTTGATTCCTGAAGGGTTGGTCGTCTCTTTAAAGGTGTAGGGCGATATCAGTGTAGGAGTAGATAGGGCAAGAAGTTTGGTTAAGATCATTAATGAATAATAGAAAGAGGGTGGGTGACAGGACAACACTGAAGAACACAACTGTTGATAGATTTACTAGAAGAACAGTGGCTGTCTACCGCAGCTGCCATAGAATGTTCAGAAAGGAAACTTGAGATAAAGTTGCAGAGAGAAGGATAGAAACCATAGGAGGGCAGTTTTGAAATCAAAGCTTTTTGCCAGACTCTACCAAAAGCTTTTGATGTCTAATGTGACAGCAAAAGTTTTACTGAAATCTGTAAAAGAGGATGACCAAGACTCGGTAAGGAACGCCAGAAGATCAACAGTAATGCGACCTTGACGAAAACCATACTGGCGATCAAATAGAAGATTGTGAAGTGACATCTTTAAGAATCTTTTGATTGAGGATAGATTAAAAAACCTTAGACAAGCAAGAGATTAAAGCTCTTGGGTTGTAGTTTGAGGGAGTAGAACAACCACCTTTTTTTAGGAATAGGCTGAATGTAGGCAAACTTTCAACAAGAAGGAATAGATATAGATGAAAGTTTGGCCAGGCGAGGTGCAAACACAGAAGCACAGTTTTTTGAAAAAAAATAAATAAATAAATAAAAATAGGAGGGAACCCATCAGGACCATAAGCTTTCTGAGGGTTTTGGCCAGCAAGTGCAAGGAAAATGTCATTACGAAGAACTTTGATTGCAAGCATGAAATAGTCAGAGGGAGGAGGAGAGGGAGGGACAAGCCCAGAATCATCCAATATAGAGTTGTTAGCAAAGGTTTGAGAAAAGAGTTCAGCTTTAGAGACAGATGAGATGGCAATGGTGTTATCAGGATGAAATAAAGGAGGGAAAGATGAAGTAAGTAAGTTATTGGAGATGTTTTTGGCCGGATGCCAGAAGTCAAACAATTATTTATTTAGTGTTCTTACCTTGGAGAAACATTTTTGGCTAATGGTGGTGAAGGAGGAGGAGGAGGAGAGGAGGAAGAAGAAGAAGAAGAAGAAGAGGAAGAGGAGGAGGAGGAGGAGGAGGAGGAGGAGGAGGAGGAGGAGGAGGCCGCCGCCGCCTTGGCCTTGCGACCTATAACGAGGTCACTCGTTTACTAAACTACACGTACAGAAGCTACATACTTAGTAGGAGGTAAGGATAGAACAGATGAAGCTCCTCCCCATCCACCAATCCCTCCGGCGTCACCCTGCAAGAAATAAGACGAAAAATACACCCCGACTGCTGAGAAGGACAATTGGGGAAATTTATACAGGAAAGATGGAAAAAAAAAGAGTACTAATGGAACTACTACTATCGCTAAGAAAAAGAGGTATCTAGTGTAACTACTACTATCGCTAAAAGAAAATAAAATTATCGGAAACCATTTTCTTTACAATAAAACTTGTCTAATTTACTTTTGAACGTAGCCAATGTGTTAACTTGGACGACGGACGCTGGCAGTTTGTTCCAGTGTTCAACTATTCTTACGTTAAAAAAGTTTCTTCGCAAATCAGTATTAAATCGCTGTCCCTTAAGCTTCAAGCCGTTATTTCTCGTTACTGATTGCGAAAGCTCAAAAAGATTTTCATAATCGATCTTATCTATATTTTTAAGTATTTTAAACGTTTGAATGAGGTCACCTCGGATGCGACGATCTCTGAGGGAGAACATGTCTAGTCTTTTGAGACATTCTTCATATGACAGGCCACGTATTCAGGGGATTAGTTTCGTTGCCCGTCTTTGAACGCTCTCTAATTTATTAATGTCTTTTTGATAACATGGAAACCAGAACTGAACCGCGTATTCCAAATGTGGTCTCTAATGATGTATAGAGACGCGTTATGACTTCAGGTGTTTTATAATCAAAATTACGCGCGATAAATCCTAAAACAGTGTTAGCTTTACGACTAGCGGCCGAACACTGTGCAGCACATTTTAAGTCATTTGTTATGAGTACTCCCAGGTCCTTTTCTTCAGTGACTTTAATTAAGTTACGTCCATGTAATTTGTAATTATTTTTCACATTGTTTAGGCCGATGTGCATTACTTTGCACTTATCTGCATTAAAATTTAATAGCCATTTTTCGCTCCATCTACTAAGGTTGTCTAAATCCCGCTGGATGGCATCACAATCGTCTCTTGTGCGTACTTTGCTACCTAGTTTAGTGTCGGAGGAGGAGGAGAAGGAGGAGGACCACCACCACCACCACCACCTGTTGGTCCTTTCGAGGCTGTTTGGTAACTACTTGTAACTGGCTACAGATAAGAGAGACAGGAGAAGGCTCCTCCCCACCCACCACTCCCTCCAGCTTTTGCTGGCATGGAAAATAGCTTGGAAAAGTACCATGTAGTATGGAAAAACTGACATGGAATTTTCACAGGAAAGGATATAAGGAGATTCTATTATTCACCCTACGGTGAACTCTATATATCTATCTATAAGAAGGTTACACATAATAATTGACTTGCTAGTATAATGTTTAATTATTCAGACAAGAAGAGAGCTTGTTGGGGGTTATTCTTTAAATATTTATCAATTTTGTTTTTGAATGATGCAATGGAAGTACTGTTTACTATTTCAGAAGGAAGCTTATTCCAAATGTTAACAATTCTATTAAAGAAAAGTGCTTTGCCTCGTGGGTTTTAAAGCGTTTTGGTGTAATTTTAAATCCATTATTCCTTGTTATGGTGGAATGATCAATAGTAAAATATTTATTTACATCAAGGTTGTTGTATCCCTGAAAAATTTTGAAAACTTCGATTAGGTCTCCTCTTATCCTGCGCTTTGTTAAGCTGAATAAATTTAATGCTTCCAGTCGTTCCTCATACGGCTTGTTTCTCAATCTCGGAATCATCTTGGTCACTCTACGCTGGATCTTTTCCAGTTTTTCAATGTCTTTTCTGTAATATGGTGACCAGAACTGCACACAGTATTCAAGCTGAGGACGCACCAATGAGTTATATAAAGTAAGGATAACTTTTTCTGATTTAAATTCAAAGGTTCTTCCAATGAACCCAACTAATTTATTTGCATTCTTTACTGCTTCTGTGCAGTGTTTGCTCGGCTTAAGATCTTTAGACACCACAACACCAAGATCTTTTTCATTCTCAGCACTTGCCAGAGGTACATTACTCATTATGTATTTTGCTTGTACATTGTTACTTCCAATGTGTAAGACTTTACACTTTTCTATATTGAATTTCATTTGCCATTTTCTGCCCAGCATGTCAGTTTATTTAAGTCACACTGTAGTTCTTGCCATTGTGACGTTGATGTAACTTTGCTCATTATTTTGGTGTCGTCCGCGAATTTGCTTATTTTACAAGTGATTCCTTCATCATTATCATTAATATAAACAATGAAAAGAACTGGTCCTAATACAGAGCCTTGAGGAACACCACTTTTTACATTGTGCCACTCTGATTCTTTTCCATTTATAACAACATGTTGCTTTCTGTCAGAGAGCCAGTCTTCCAGCCATTTCAGGGTATTTCCAGCTATGCCGTGAGCTTTTACTTTGCTGATTAGCCTCTTGTGAGGGACAGTGTCGAAAGCTTTCTGGAAATCAAGATAAATAACATCCACTGCTTTTGTCTCGTCATACGAGTTAAAAACTTCATAAAAGAAGTCTAGTAAGTTTGTTAAGCAGGATCTCTTGTTTCTGAAACCATGTTGTGAATCTTTCATGATCTTATTTTCTTCTAAAAATTTGACAATCTTATCTCTGATTATCGTTTCCATCAGCTTGCACACTACTGAAGTAAGGCTGATTGGTCTGTAATTAGCTGGGAGAGATTTATTTCCTTTCTTGAAAATGGGCGTGACATTTGCTAGCTTCCACTCCTGGGGGACTTTCCTTGCTTGTAAAGTTTTATTGAATATAATCGTGAGTGGTTTCACGAACTCATTTTTCGCTTCTTTGAGAAGCCTGGGTGATATCTTGTCTGGTCCAGGCGTTTTGTTTACGTTCATGCTGTTCATGACTGTGAGGATTTCATTTTCTGTAACTATGAAGTCAGGCAGTGTTTTGACTTGTGCCTGAGGCTCTGGCATGGGCAGGCTGTTCTAGACATCTTCAGTCGTGAAGACTGTTAGAAGAATCTATTTAGGACGTTTGCCATTTCAACTTCGTTATCTATTTGGTTTCCGTTTTCTGTTATGAGTGGACCAATTGTTGAGGCTAAGATTCTTTTGGATTTTACATAACTGTGAAATTCCTTTGGGTTGGTTTTACATGAGTTTGCGATCTAAGCTTCTACAGATTTTTTGCTGCTTTTTATCAACTTTTTTGCTTGTCTACGCAATCTGTCATGCTCTAATTTATCATTATTATGCTGTGTTAATTTGTATTTGTTGTATGCTTCTTTCTTTGCTAGAAGATAGCTTCTAATTTCATTATTCCACCATTTCGGTTTGGTGTTTAGTATTTTCCTTCTGTTTCTTAGAGGTATACATATCTTAGCTGTATCATTTATCTTTTCAGCAAACACCTCCCATGTCTTATCTACATCTGTTTCCAGCAGTATATTCCAGTCAATGGATGCAAGCTGCATACGGAGTCTTGTGCAGTTTGCACGCCGATAGTCTGGCACTTTTTCTTTACGTTCATTCACTTTTCCTTTGTCAAAATTTATGGTGAATTTTAAGGTGCGATGATCGCTGGAACTGAATTCTGGTCCAATTTCCACATTTTCGATAGTATTCTCATCATTTGTTAGAACGATATCAAGGATATTGTTACCTCTTGTCGGATGCTTGATGTGTTGGTGGAGGGAGCTTTCAAGCATGCTATTATACAGCTGCTGGCCAGCGTGAGCTGTCAGTGGTTCGCCCCACCTTGTGACTGGAAGGTTAAAATCTCCCATAATTGTGCAATTGTTTACGCAGCAAATGTCCGCGATTTGTTCATACAATTGTTCGTCTGTGGCGGGTGACTGGGCTGGAGGACGATAGACGAGACCTAATGTTATTCTTCGGGATTTATTTTCTATATGAATGAAATTGACATCTATGTTTGCAATGGTTGAAGTTGGCATCACACGAGCACGAAGATTACTTTTAACGTAAAACATTACACCGCCCCCTGTACCGTGAGATCTTTCGCTACTAAAAATGTTATAGCCATCAAGTGAGTATTCTGCGAGGTAATCTCTGTGTGTTGTATTAATCCAAGTTTCTGTGATGCCGATGATGTCATAGTTTTCTTGATATATAAGAGCTTGGAGCTCATTAAATTTATTTCGTAAACTACGGGCATTGAAATGGCAACTTGCAAGTTGCAAGTAGTAGTAGTAGTAGTAGTAGTAGTAGTAGTAGTAGTAGTAGTAGTAACAGCAATATTAACGATTATATATATATATATATATATATATATATATATATATATATATATATATATATATATATATATATATATATATATGTACAGTGATATCTTATTCAACAGTTAATCTATATCAATATAGTTATCATCATCATTGTCAGCACTTGTGAAGTATATATCTTGTGTACATAATGACAGCATTTCCTCTGTGGGAAGAAACTTGTTACAGCATATGCTTTGTCTGTGCATATATGAGCGTACATGTAATGTACTCTCTAAACTTAAATGTTGCATTCTGTTTCTCAACTTATTTTTTACTATATTCATTTGGGAAAACACTCTTTCTACCGAGGCATTACTGACTGGGAGAGCCAGTAATGACAAAGCAAATCTCCCAAGATCTTGAAAGTCATTTGCCCCTGAGGCGTCCTTATGGTCGTGAACTGCAAACCAAAATTTTTCTGTGTTATCATGAGTATCTTTGGGCCAGGCGACAGTCCCAATGCGCTGCCACTGTTCATCCAGCTGCCCAAGATCGCCAGTATACTTAGAAAGGAACGACAGCTCGTTCAACCTTGGCTTCCTTATTCCAAGTATAGTTTCTGGCGTCAAGGCATCCAGGCTCTGCAGTATTTCAATGTTTGAAGGGAGCCTCTGTTGTAACTCCTTTAGAAGATGCATCAAGAAGTCTCGTCCGTGTGTCTTGATGGTGTTTACGATCCCGGGATCCAACCTGCTCCGCCCCACTTCAAGATTGAATTGGACACCCATGTCTACAGCTTGCAGTGGCAGGTGGTTCCGTTCATCGCGCACCTGGCAAAAGACGATCAGTGTTAAAGTTAACAAGAGAAATAATCTAGCTTTGGTGATAATAGATAATGATAATGATGATGATGATGATGATGACGATGATGATAATGATGATAATGATGATGATAATGATGATAATGATAATAATGATAATAATAATAATAATAATAATAATAATAATAGTAGTAGTAGTAGTAGTAGTAGTAGTAGTAGTAAAACAATAATAATAATAACAAAAACAATAATATTAATAATAATAATAATAATAATAATGATAATAAAATAATAATTTTAATAATAAAAAATATTATAATCATAATAATAATAATAATAATAATAATGATGATAATGATTGCAATAATAACAACAACAGCAACAACAACAACAACAATAATAATAATGATAATAATAATACTTTGGCATGCAAATCAACACAACTATTACAACAATTTTTACTTACATCAAAATTTGTCACAGTTTGCCATGTAGGAAAGGTCCGCGGCATCATGACCCGGTTCAATATGGACTGATAAAATACTTATATGTCTGCGATACCATGAACTCAAGGTGGGAAGGTAGTTTTTTCATGGCGTACGACATGCATAATTGTAACGAGTGGCAAATGCACTTGATGTGTGTAACCTCCGGATTTATTTCACGTAATCGTGAGATTACGGAGTTGTGTGCTCCGGACATTGTGTTACAGCCATCAGTTGCCAAACCAATACACTTTTTTATGTCTAGATTTACATTTTTTTTCAGGAACTCAAGCAAAGATGCTGTAACACCCTCAGCAGTGCTTCTATCGAGTTCAACAAGTCCCAAGAATGATGTTATGATTCTTTTTTTGTTCGTAACTTGGGTACCGAACAACAATACACAGCTTTTTCTTCATAGTATTGTCAGTACTTTCGTCTATTATCAATGAATATTCACTTTTGCCAATGTCACAACACAGTTCCTTCAGCATACACGGTGCTAACACTTTGTTCACGAGTGCCGTGCATTTTGTCCTGTGTAAGGATATATCCTTACCAGAAATGTCTTTTACCAGCTCACCCATGTGATCGATTGTCCTGATGCTGGAATGACATGCAATGTGAGCTGCTAACTTCAGCTCAGCAACTTTTCCATCACTAGTGACTTTTGTTCTTGATAACCCTGATTGAAACAGAGTCCTCATGTTAGAAAATGGAGCAGCATTTTTCTTATGCTTTGCTGTCAGACCATGCTTGATAAGGTCAGTGTGATGGGCTCTGATCACAGTTTTGCAAAATTTGCAGGCTGCATGATTGTCATCGCCGGGTATACTCCTTATCCACGTCTTTAGCCCATCCTCTTGTTCCCACTCTTTACTGTACTTTTGCTGTATTTCGACCACTTGCTCATGTTCACTTGAGCGTACACACGTATGCACGTGACCTGTATCCAGTATACTTGTATCTCCTCCAGGCAGGCTGAGGCAGCTACGAGGCTGAGAATAAACTGGCTGTGTTTCAGTGTGTGTGCTGTGAGGTGAATGTGGAAATTATGGGTGTGGCATGCAGGTGTTCAGGATGGGTGGCCTACGGGCTTAATGAGGTCATGCGGCCCTAGTAGTAATCCCCTTAGGGAGAGGAGAGACTTGTTCACACCCTTCTGCTGGCTGACCTGGCGCCACTCCTTATCATACGAGTGAGTCTACCCCCTGATTTGGTATGTCGGGAAGGCAAGAGTATATTATATATTTTCAAATATAAGTAGCCCAAAAAATAGCCCAACTGCGGTAAAAAGAGCCCAAAAAGCGCCAAACCGCGGAAACCATATTTTTCACGCCCAATACCATGAAAAAGAGCCCAATTGGGCGAGAAAACCACGGACCTGGCAACTCTGCTTCTGTGGTCTGGGAGTCTGTGGTCCGACCTGAGGTGGAGCCCGTCTGAGCGTTGCCACTTCTACGTTTCGTCCACCCATAGCTGTCCTAAAAATAGCTTGACGATCCCTAGAGAGCTTTCCTTCGCCCTAATTGCTCTAGAGCTCCGCTCTCTCTCTCTCTCTCTCTCTCTCTCTCTCTCTCTCTCTCTCTCTCTGATGGATGGATGCACGTTTATCGTAATGATGATAGTAATAATAACGATAATAATAATAATAATAATAATAATAGTAATTGTAATAATGATCATAAAAATAATAATGGTAATAATTATTAATTATAATAATAATTAAAATAATAATGATAATAATAATAATAATAATATTGATAATTATGATAATCATTTTGACTTTTTTTCCACACCACCTCTGGGGTAAAAGTCATAGGCGCGTTTTTTTATAGAGGTATCCCCTGTAGGCCTAATCCTCTCTGGTGCTTACTCAGATAACTCGTCGTCTGAGCTCTCTTCGATGTTGACAACGAATGACTCCACAAATCTCTCAACCGCTATGTCTTGTCTTGCATCTTGTTCTTGAAGCTCTTCTGCATGCCTCACTGCCTGCTTCCAGTTTTCTGGTGTTATACTGTCGACAGCTTCTTCAACCAAAGGCTTCAGTTCAGCAGATTTGAAAGTGTTTTTCTTTGCAACGTAACACTTGACCTGAGCCCAGATGAGCTCAATCGGGTTATACTGACAGTGGTATGGGGCAGCCGTACAACCTTATGTCCTGCCTCTGCAGCAATAGCATCGATGACATAAGTTTTCTTGCCATTGCAGAGTTTCTTTGCAAGGTCATAGAGCTCCACCTTCAGCATGTCGTCCCGTGGTTGTGCTCCTTCGCTATCAGCCACTCCTTAATGGCTTCTTTTCTCCATGCTGTAGTTGGGTTTCTTTCTAGATGAACAGAATGATAGGATGCATTGTCCATCACAATGACTGAGTTCTGGGGGATATTTGGGAGCAGCTTAGTCTCAAACCATTCTTGAAACACTGTAGCATTCATCTGCTTGTGGTAGTCGCCGTCATTTTTCGCCTGGAAAATGTGCCTTGCATTCGGAACAAACCCTTCTTTGGTTCCTGCATGGACAATAATCAATCTGCTTCCTTTACCAGTAGGCGGGTTCACTCCTGTTGCTTTGTCAGAAGAGGTGTCAATCAAACATTTTCCGACAGTGTAGTTTTGATTTACCCATGTTTCATCAAGGTAAACATAGTTTTCAAATGACTGTTTGCACTGCCGCATTTGTCTTAAAAATCTGGTGCGAGTCAGTGCCACATCACTTCGCTCCATAAGGAACTTGCGGCCATCAATCTTCGAAAATTTAAATCCTATTTTCAATAATACTTTTCGAAGGGACTCGACGCTGCCTTTGTAGGATATTTTTCCCGGAGAATCTCCGTGATTTTGGAAACTGTAGGGATTTCCTTCCTTTCATATAACTCCAAAACAGTTCTTCTCAGGACACACTGATCAAAATCATCGAAATTTGTCACTGTTGCCGGCTGAGTTTTTTTCGGTGAATGGAACACAGGCTTTTGATGTTCATCTTCTGTCTCCCATTGCTGGTTTAGTTTTGAGCAAATTCTTTTAACTGTACTTTGGCTTACTTTAGTGGCACTGGCTGTCCGAGCAAGAGCTTGCGTGACTGGCAGTAAAGGTCCTCGGTTGGCTTTCTCATCCAAGAAATATCGATTTACGTTGTAAATCACTTCCTTTGCTTGGCTGCGAAGACGAGCACTCTGAGGGGTGGCGGCGGCAGGTCTCTCCATGATGCAGGAACAATCAGGAATGACCGATTCATGTGGATAGGAAGAGTGGAGGAAGCAGGGCATTAATCCGACTCCACCCATTCCCCTCACATCCAGCTCCTAATCTCATTCCACACCTTGTTTCAGGCAGGGGATTAAAATGGTGTGGCAGGCACCAGGTGGTCACCCCCCGCACAAAAGAGAGAGAGAGAGAGAGAGAGAGAGAGAGAATGTTGCCCTATCTGCACTTTATGTATTTTGTCAATTGGAATGTTAATGGACAAGGACACACACACACACACACACACACACACACACACACACACACACACACACACACTTTATTTTTTTATTTTGTTTTTTCTTATTTAATCTATTTTTTCTTTTTTTTTTCCTTAATGATTATCTTCTGTCCTTTGCTTTTTATTTGATTTGTTTTGTCTCTTTCATGTGTCTTTCTTTCATTCTTTTTCTTTCTTTCTTTATCTTCTTATTTCTTCTTTCTCATTAAATTTATTCCTCATTTTTTATCCTCTTTTTCTCTTTCGTTTCTTTTTTTCTTCTATTCTCTTCCTTTCTTGCTCCCCATTTTCGTCAATTCTTTGTTTTTCCTTTTTTTTTTTTTTTTTTTTTTTTTTTTTTTGTTAACTTGTATCTTCCCTTTATCACATTCCTCTTTTTCCTCTCTGTTTCTATTCTTGTTTTCTTTCCCATCTCCTTCCTTCTCTTCCCACCTTTCTCCTCCTTCTTTCCCTGACAGTTCGGCCTGTCCTTCACAATGGGATAATCCCCTCGTCTCCTCCCTTCTTCCCCCTCCTTGACCCGCCAGCCAGGTGACCCATGTGCTGCGTGGGCCGGCAGCGTCGCAGAGCTGAGGTGTCACATCCAATAAAAAAACATAATGGTCATTTGCTTTTAGAACAAACACCTTGACGATTACAAACGTATACAGCTTTGTTGTTGCATTTAGTATTTACGACATACTTCATTGATGCTTAACAAAGCGAGAAACACTTGGCCATCACCGTGGTGGGCACCTGAGCGGCAACGCTGGAGGAGTTCCTCAGCCGCGCCGGAGAGACCAGAAAGGCTGTGTAGGAGTATAGTTGGCCTCGGATGATGGAATCCCCCACAAGTCTGGTCTCCTGTGTTTCTTCCACCTGTTCACTGAGAATAGAGAAGCGATTGTAAGTCGTTAGGGGGAGGTGAGTGCGTCGCGTGTCTCGCCTCGCTCCATTTCTGACTGGTATGAAGGCAGGATCCTGGGGGAGGGACGGGCGTGAGCGAGAGTCAGGTGTGGCTGGGGCTACGGAAGTGTGTGGCAGACTGGCAGTCGTGGCGCTCCGTCCAATGTTCGCTGTGACAAATTCCTGTAGGGCATCAAATCTATTTTTTAGTTCAGTGTACCTGTTGTTACCTTCTGCTACTGCTTCTGCCAGACTTGTTTGGGTATCCTGCAATGAATCAAAGTTACTTTTTAGTTCGGCAAACCTCCTGTTTCCCTACTCCACAGCTTCCTCGAGACGAGAACGGATGTCACACAGTCTGCAGACAGGTCTGGAAAAGAAGTCTTCATAGTACTGCTTGGCAAAACGGCCATGGCAGTCTCTGCAAGCTTTCAAATCAGAAGGCATTATTAATAGAAAGTTTAAATAAAAACGAAAACGACAGTTGGAGAGGCTGGAATGAAGGTAATTATGGGATTAGTGGCCGAGGGGTGCCGCGGGTTTTAATCCGGTCCCTTGAGAGGCAGTCCGCACAGGTGTGAGTAGGTGTGTTTATTCCCTTGGGAATAGTAGCCGTATATTCACAGGGAAGCCTGTTGCTGAAATGGCACGGAATGAAGCACAATAAAGGCACAGAAACAAAGTAATAATAAGTCACACTTGCCCTGCAAGAGGACAATAAAAAGTACAACTAACAGTACCCAAGCTACAAGTACAAAAATACTACCAGAAACAAGCAAACGGGTGAAAAGGCGAAGATCTATGTACTGACAAAACAAGACGTGTTACACTGTGTTCGCGTCAAGGTGTTTTGTGTAATGTGTATGAACTCTACGCTGTTACAGGAAAGATTACAGGTTAAAACAAAGTAAAATTAAAAAACTTAGCGCGAGTACACGTACAAAAGCTACATACTTAGTAGGAGGCAAGGATAGAACAGATGAAGCTCCTCCCCACCCACCACTCCCTCTGGCGTCAGCCGGCAAGATATAAAACGAAAAATACACCCGATTGCTGAGAAGGACAATCGGGAAATTTTTATAGAGGAAAGATGAAAAAAAAAAGAGTACTAATGTAACTACTACTATCGCTAAGAAAAAGAGATATCTAGCGTAACTACTACTATCGCTAAAAAAAAAAGATCAGAAACCATTTTTTCTATAAAACTTGTCTAATTTACTTTTGAACGTAGCTACTGTGTTAACTTGGACTATGGGCGCTGGCGGCTTGTTCCAATGTTCAACTACTCTTATGTTAAAAAGTTTCTTTGCAAATTAGTATTAAATCGCTGTCCTTTAAGCTTCATGCTGTTATTTCTTGTTATTGATTGCAAAAGCTCAAAAAGATTTTCATAATTGATCTAATCTATATTTTTAAGTATTTTGAACGTGTAGATAAGGTCACCTCGGATGCGACTATCTCTGAGGGAGAACATGTCTAGTCTTTTGAGACGTTCTTCATGTGACAGACCATGTATTCGTGGGATTAGTTTCGTTGCTTGTCTTAGCACGCTCTCTAATTTATTAATATCTTTTTGATAACATGGAGACCGGAACTGAACTGCGTATTCCAAATGTGGTCTCACTAATGATGTATAAAGACACGTTATGACTTCAGGTGTTATATAATCAAAATTATGCGCGATAAATCCTAAGACAGTGTTAGCTTTATGACTTCTGGCCAAACATTGCACAGCACATTTTAGGTAATTTGTTATGAGTACTCCCAGGTCCTTCTCTTCGGTGACTTTAATCAAATTACGTCCATGTAATTTGTAATTATATTTCACATTGTTTTGGCCGATGTGCATTACTTTGCACTTATCTCCATTAAAATTTAAAAGCCATTTATCGCTCCAGCTACTAAGGTTGTCTAAATCCCGCTGGATGGCATCACAATCATCTCTTGTGCATACTTTGCTACCTAGTTTAGTGTCGTCGGCGAATTTTGATATTTTTGATACGATGCCGCAGTCTAAGTCATTTATGTATATCTAAAAAAAGTAATGGACCCAAAACAGAACCCTGGGGACACCGCTCGTAACTTGAAGCCTCGTAGCTTGAAGCCAGTCGGAAGCTTCTCCATTAATAACTACTTTTGCTTTCTATTAGTTAGCCAACTTTCAATCCAACCACACAACTGCTCTCCCATCCCGTGAGCTTTCAATTTGATTAAGAGACGTTGGTGTGGTACGGTATCAAACGCTTTCCTGAAGTCAAGATAAATTGTGTCAGATGAAGCGCTCTCATCATAATTAGAGAATGTCATTGAAAAATTCTAAGAGATTAGTTAGGCATGATCTGTTGTTCCTGAAACCATGTTGAGAGTCTAATATCAATTTGTGGCTGTCTCAAGTATTTTTTATAAAATTTTTATAACTACCGAGGTGAGACTGATGGGTCTGTAATTACCAGGTTCAGTTTTGTTGCCTTTCTTGAATATTGGCGTGACATTTGCGCATTTCCAGTGACTTAGTACTTATCGTACCTGCAATGATCTATTATAAAGCAATTTAAGAGGTAACACAAGTTGTTCTTGACATTCTCTGAATAGCCTCGTTGATGATCTATCAGCCCCTGTGGTTTTATTGGGGTCAAGGTTGGGCATGTATTTGGCTATATCGTCTTCGCTAATTTCATTTATTATTAGCTTTTCATTTTTGGATCCTCTAAACATGTTGATCACAGTTGGCAAGGCTGAAAAATCTTCTGTAATAAACACGCCGTGAAAAAAGTTATTTAGGATTGTTGTCCCATGGCTTTATTGTCACTCACAAGTGTGTTATTATTATCTTTTATGGGCCTAATTTTTTCTTTGACAGTCTTTTTACTACGAATGAATTGGAAAAACTTTTTAGGATTTGTTTTCGCATGCCTTAATATGTTTATTTCGAGATTGCGTTTCGACTTCCTTATCTCTCTCTCTCGTAACATCTTTTGGTGATAATATAACTGCTGTAATCGTTATCAGATTTAGTTAATTTATATTTAGCACATAAGCTCTTTTTCCTGGCGATTATGTGTTTTATAGTGTGTGTCATCCATTGAGGATTTTTTTGTGCTATTGATCCGTTTTTTAACTTGTGGAATACATTTACACTCTTTTTCAAGGAGAATGTTAGTAAAAGCTGAACACATCTGCTCCATGTCTTTATTTGCGAAGACTAATTGCCATTTAATTTTTTGTAATTCTAGTTTGTCTTATTGTGTTACCTTTCTTATAGTTAGGGACTAAAAGTGCGTGTTCCTTTATATCTACCTCGCAGTTGATATTACATTGGATAATTTTATGATCGCTGTTAGCTAAGACTTCACCCACTTCACAGGTATTTATGGTCTGAAGCTAGTATAATATCTAAGATGTTATTGTCTAGTGTGGGTTCTCTTACGAATTGAGAAAGGTGTAACTTTTTCACCACGTTGAGTAATCTACACCTTTTCACCCTCAAATTAAAAAAAGATGAACTTCAAATTAAAAAAAGATGAATTTCAAATAAAAAAAAAAGTTTAAATTCAAATTAAAAAAGATGAACTTCAAATTAAAAAAAAGATGAACTTCAAATTAAAAGAGGTTGAAGTTCAAATTAAAAAAAGATGAACTTCAAATTAAAAAAAAGTTGAAGTTCAAATTAAAAAGTTGAAGTTCAAATTAAAAAGTTGAAGTTCAAATTAAAAAGTTGAAGTTCAAATAAAAAGTTGAAATTCAAATAAAAAAGTTGAAATTCAAATAAAAAAAGTTGAAGTTCAAATAAAAAAAAGTTGAAATTCAAATAAAAAAGTTGAAATTCAAATAAAAAAAGTTGAAGTTCAAATAAAAAAAGTTGAAGTTCAAATAAAAAAGTTAAAGTTCAAATAAAAAAGTTAAAGTTCAAATAAAAAAGTTGAAGTTCAAATAAAAAAGTTGAAGTTCAAATAAAAAAGTTGAAGTTCAAATAAAAAAGTTGAAGTTCAAATAAAAAAGTTGAAGTTCAAATAAAAAAAAGTTGAAGTTCAAATAAAAAAAGTTGACGTTCAAATTAAAAAAAAGATGAACTAAAATAAAGATGGGGATAAATTGTATTTCAAAGAGAAGTATGAAGATGCCTTTTGTATGTCTTTTATTATACATTGGCCTTTCCATTTTGTAAAATGCAAATCTACACAGACTGATTTATGTATACTTCATTTTTTTTTTTTTTTTTTTTTTTAGGTGAAAAAGCACTTAACTCATACCATGAAAATATACTATAGAAGGTTACAAAATGACGTCACACTTGGCATACCTTAAACCCAAGGAGGCTAAAGTATATGTTCTTGAGCTTCCTTGCTTAAACCAGTGATTCCCTAAGTGTGTGCCGCGGCACGCTACTGTATATAGTGTGCCGCCATTGTCTCCTTGGTGTGCCGCGAAAATTATATAATTTTGCTAATTATCGAGGATTTCTCACATTGACCGGCAAAGATAACACATACGTACTGCATATATATATATATATATATATATATATATATATATATATATATATATATATATATATATATATATATATATATATATATATATATATATATATATATATATATATATATATATATATATATATATAGATAGATAGATATATATATATATATATATATATATATATATATATATATATATATATATATATATATATATATATATATATATATATATATATATATATATATATATATATATATATATATATATATATATATATATATATATATATATATATATATATATATATATATATATATATATATATATATATATATATATATATATATATATATATATATATATATATATATATATATATATATATATATATATATATATATATATATATATATATATATATATATATATATATATATATATATATATATATATATATATATATATATATATATATATATATATATATATATATATATATATATATATATATATATATATATATATATATATATATATATATATATATATATATATATATATATATATATATATATATATATATATATATATATATATATATATATATATATATATATATATATATATATATATATATATATATATATATATATATATATATATATATATATATATATATATATATATATATATATATATATATATATATATATATATATATATATATATATATATATATATATATATATATATATATATATATATATATATATATATATATATATATATATATATATATATATATATATATATATATATATATATATATATATATATATATATATATATATATATATATATATATATATATATATATATATATATATATATATATATATATATATATATATATATATATATATATATATATATATATATATATATATATATATATATATATATATATATATATATATATATATATATATATATATATATATATATATATATATATATATATATATATATATATATATATATATATATATATATATATATATATATATATATATATATATATATATATATATATATATGCAGCATGTTATTATCTTTGCGGTCAATGTGAGAAATTTTCCATTGTCACTCCCAAGTCCTTTTCCTTTTTTACTTTTTCTAGTTCTACTCCATCTCCCATCTTATAGATTCCCACTGGTCGTCTTTCACTTTTTCCCATTTCCATGACATTGTTTTTTGTCCACATTGAATTCCATCTCCCATTTTTTGCTCCATTTCCAGATCTTGTTTAAGTCTTCCTGTAGTATTTCACAATCCTCTTTTTGTTTAATGACTCTGCACAGTTTCGCATCGTCCGCAAACAGTGTGTGTGTGTGTGTGTGTGTGTGTGTGTGTGTGTGTGTGTGTGTGTGTGTGTGTGTGTATTTACCTAATTGTATTTACCTAATTGTAACATACGGGAAAGGAGCTATGCTCGTACTGTCCCGTCTCCATATCTACTAATGTCCAGCTTTTTCTTAAAATCATGAATATTCCTTGCGTTGACCACTTCCACGTCTAAACTATTCCATGCTTCCACCCTTCTATGAGGGAAGCTATATTTTTTCACATCTCTCCTATAAGTGGCCATTTTAGTTTTTCCCATGCCCTCTCGACACTCTTTCATTCCACATACACAGATCTTCCCTATCCATTTTTCCATGCCAATCATCACTCTGTATATTGCTATCAGGTCTCCCCTTTCTCTTCTGTTTTCCAGGGTCGGAAGTTGCATTCTGTTCAGTCTGTCTTCATAAGTCAAATCTCTTAAGTCAGGCACCATTTTGTTGCAGCCCTCTGTACTTTCTCTAGTTTCCTTATGTGTTTCTTTAAGTTCGAGCCCACTGTATTGTTGCATATTCAAGCCTTGGTCTTATCATTGCAGTAATTATTTTCTTCATCATTTCTTCATCTAAATATACGAACGCCACTCTTATGTTCCTCAATAAGTTCAATACTTCTCCAATTATTTTGTTTATATGTCTCTCTGGCGATAGGTCATTGGTAATTGTCACCCCAAGGTCTTTTTCTTCATGACTGGTTTTATGTCTTCATTTCCTATCTTGTACATACTCCTGATTCTTCTTTCACTCTTGCCAAACTCTAATTTCTTGCATTTTGTCGTGTTGAACTCCATTTGCCATGTACAGCTCCATTTCCATATTCTGTCCAAGTCTTCCTGGAGTAGTTCGCAATCTTTGTCACATCTCACTTTTCTTAACAATTTTGCATCGTCTGCAAATAGGCTCACATAACTGGACACCCCATCCACCATGTCATTTATGTAGACCGCAAACATTACTGGTGCCAACACTGATCCCTGTGGAACTCCACTCTCCACCAAGCCCCATTCTGATGGTCTGTCCTTAATTATTGTTCTCATTTCTCTTCCTACCAAAAGTCTTCCATCCATTTTAGTAAACTGCCATGCACTCCTCCTACCATTTCAAGTTTCCAGATCAGTCTCCGGTGTGGTACCTTATCAAAGGCCTTTTTTAAATCCAGATATATTCCATCAGCCCAACCATCTCTTTCCTGTATTACATCTATCACCCTCGAATAGTAACATATCAGGTTTGTCGTGCATGAACGCCCTTTTCTAAAACCAAATTGACACTCACAAAGTATGTCATTTTTCTCCAAGAAGTCTGTCCATCTATTCTTCACCACCCTCTCACACATCTTAGCTACCACACTTGTAAGTGACACTGGTCTATAGTTCAATGGGTCTCTCTTGTTACCTGATTTATAGATTGGGACAATGTTAGCTCTTTTCCAGTCTTGGGGCACTACACCTTCCCTTAATGAGGCATCAATTACTTCACAAACTTTTTCTGCCAGTTGCTCCCTGCATTCTCTTAAAATCCATCCTGATACCCCATCAGGTCCCACAGCTTTTCTCACTTCTAAACTCCCCATCATATTCTTGATCTCCTCCACAGTTACTTGAAACTCCTTCATAATCCCTTTCTGTTCCATTACCAGTGGTTTGTCAAAAGCAGTCTCCTTTGTGAATACCTTCCGAAAGCATCCATTCATAGCCTCTGCCATTTCCTGGGATCCTCACTGCATACTCCATTTACTTCTAAACTTTCAATACTTTCTCTATTTTTGATGTTGTTGTTCACATGTCTGTAAAAAGCCTTGGTTGGTCTTTACATTTATCAATTATATCCTTTTCTTGTTTCTTTCTTTCTTCTCTTCTAATCAACACATATTCATTTCTTGCTCTTTTGTAACTTTCCCACTGCTTAATCCGTCTTTTCCTTCTCCACCTCTTCCATGCATCCTCTTTTCTTGTTCTAGCCTTTTCACATCTATCGTTAAACCAGTCCTGCTTTCCAACTTCTCTATGTTGTCTTATTGGTACAAATTTTTCTCACCTTCTTTGTATATTTTTATAAATTCCTTCCACTTTTCATTTGCTCCTTAGCACTCTTGAATTTCATCCAATTTGTCTCTTGAAAGAATTTCTTTAGGTTTCCAAAATCTGTCTTGGCATAATTCCATCTTCCCACTTTATATTCTTCATTTCTTCTAGATTTCTCTTCATCTATCACCTTGAACTCCAAAACTGCATGATCACTCTTTGCTAAAGGGCACTCCACCCTCATCTCCTCAATGACCATTGGCTCTGTACTAAAGACCAAGTCCAGTCTTGACGATGCTCCCTCTCCTCCAAACCTAGTATCTTCTTTGACCCACTGAGTTAACACATTTTCCATTGCCAGTGTCAATAGTGTATTTCCCATGTTGTCTCTGATCCTTCCATTGACCAGTCCTCCCAACACACCTCTTTACAATTAAAATCTCCCATCATTATAGTTCGTTCACAGCCACCCAACATTTCTTCCAGACATGTTCCTGTATCACTTATCATTTCTTCATATTCCTGTACTGACCATGCATTTGTCTTAGGTGGTACGTACACCACTATGTAGTGCCTCTTTTTCCTTCATTAGTTTCTGCTCTGATCTTTAGCACTTCTGCCTTTCCCATACCTTCTTTCACTTGATCCACCTTTATATCTTTTTAACCAGCAACATCACTCCTCCTCCCATCTTACCTACTCTATTTCTTTTCCAAACATTATATTTCCTTCTCCAACCATCATCAGGTCTTCTCCTCTCTCAGTTTTGTTTCAGTAAGACCCACAATATCTGGGTTCTTGTCCCTCAAGTAATCGTTGAGTTCTAAAATCCCGATATCACTCCATTTATGTTGGAATACATTACATTCCGCTCATACGTAAGTTTCTTTAGTCCTTTCTTGCTGTACTTTTCTGGGTTATGAACCACTTCCTCAGTCTCATATCCAAGATTCTCCAGAAAACTCTTTCTTCTCCTCTTCTGTCCTCTCTTCATTTTTTTCAAAGCCTCCTTTCTCAACTCATTTAACATTTCTCTTTCCTTTTCACCGAGATCTCTTCTCAACCAAATCTTCCTTGTTGTTTCCTGCTGGGCTAGCCTCCATGACTTCTCCACCAATTCATCTACATCCTTTTGTGACTTAAGTTTGATTCTTATTGGCCTCATACCTTCTCCTGTGAACTTTCCAATTCTATGGAAGTCCTCTATTTCTTGTACTAGGTCTTTTCCTCCTCCTGCACCACATTAATGATATTATTTATCACCTTTTTATGTTTTTCTCTCTCCATTTTACTCGGTGTCTTATCCTCCTCCACACCAAATATCACCACACATCTCTTTTTGTCTACAGTTTCCCTCACCAATGTCTCATTTGACTTAATAACCTTCACCACTTTCTCAGCAATCTTCTCTTCTATGATCTGTTGATCTATAATTTCAGCAAGGCCCAAAGTTTTCTCCCAGACTCTTTGATTTCCTTTTCCAGACTTGCAACTTTGTAATTTACCTCCTTTCTTTCCACTTCCTGACTTTTTTCCATTCAGCCTGCTTCTCCATCACTTTTCCTAAAGATTCTCCACATTTGTCGCAATTCACTTTAATTAACTTAACTTCCTCTTTCAGTACTGCATTTTCTTCTTCATTTCAGCGCACTCATTCAGCACATTGTTATGACTCTTTTCCAGTTTGCCATACTTTTCAAACAGTTTTCAATTTTACCTTCTAATTCCAGAATTTTCTTGACATAGCGCTCTTTTCCATTGTACCTTGAAAGCCTGTGAAGTCTAATTCTCTTCGAGTTCACGGCCGCCATGTTGCGCAGATGTAAACAAATCCCAGCTGATGGTTCCAACGCAGGTTACAGTTAAAATTCACCTTCCCTGGACATTACTTGCTTCTCAACAGTTAACATATGGAGATGGGACAAACATTACATGCTCCTTACCCACCCGCAAATCCCTTGGGAATACTCAGCAACGAGAAAGTAGTGGTGACGGTTGGAAATTTAGGGTTACACACGCATAAATGGTGACTTACTAAACTTATGAGGCAAATTAAAACAGTGCTGAAAAAAAATGGGTTAGAAAACAAACACATTAGTAGCAGATGAACAGGAAGGAAAGACAGATAAGCCCATCTGGTTACAATCCTGTGAATCTGTGTTCTTCATAGCCAAGAGTAAAAACTTATTCTATTCCTTAGAGAAAAAAAACAATAGAGGTCTTTTTATTGCACCCTTCAGAGCAATTGATCGAATACGTAATCACCAATGTCAGTGAAGTGACTGTGCAGCCAATCTGTTCTACCCACAATCAAGTTTGTGCAACACACTTACCACTAGAACAATCATTATTCATGTCACCAACCAAGAGGCACAGAGCAATTGTAATAAACCTGGATGATATTGGCAAGCATGCATATACAGAGACAAATAGTCTTGGGATTTTATGAATGGAAGAAAATCTCTACTCTTCACAAGATAAAGGAAACACTTAAAGAAAATATTTCCCTCTATGGGTGCATCAATTCCCTTCACAATATTTGACTGGACATGGGATTCCAATATGCCAAGGTCAACGAAAGGAAATTTGTCATGGAGAGGAGTGATGTTGTAGCACAGCTGGGTCAGCTTTTTATGAAACATACACAAGCTGAAGCAGTCCTTTCACAACACTGGGTACCTGAATGAAACCTGGGTGAACTATAATTAAACAGTTGGAAAAGCCTTGATTGACTTAACATCCCCACAAGCAACAGGAGTGCAGCCACCTATAAGGAAAGGAAGCCATCTCATCATTCTGCACACAGGAACCAGAGAGGGCTTCGTCAACAGTGAAATTAATTTTCCGAGCCAAAAATGATGGGAGATTGTCATGAACAGATGATGAATGCAGCTGTATTTCAAAAATAGTTTACAAAACCATTGCCAAACATTACACCCCACTCCATCATCATTATGAATAATAATGCCCCCTACCATTATGTGCTCCTTGAGAAAATGTCAAACATATCATGAGGGAAAGCAGAAATTATGGATTGGTTGATAAAAAAAAGGAGTTCAATCTTGTCCAGGCTTATTGAAGATAGAACTGTATGACCTTGCTAGGAAATTGGCCAGTGGCACTACCAAGAATTATGTAATTGTAGACATGCTTGCTTAAGACAAATGCCAGAGTTGTAAGGCTGCTACCATACAATTGCCAATAAAACCTAGTGAGCTTACCTGAGCCAGTACTTACAGAAATGTACTTCACATTTCTTAAAACTTTTAGATAAATTTTAGACAGTTGACATAACCTAACACATCTTCCACAAACCAAAACAAACACTACCACGCATCAGACAATTGTAGGCTCATCTAAGAAAATGATGCAGTAATAAAAGGCAGTTTTTCGCAAAACATTCAGGCATCGGAGAAGCAAGTCGTAATACCAAAGTACCGGCTTGTAGATGCTGCCTGTAGATGCTCCAGATTTTTGTGATGCCTCGGCCTTTTTTTCTTCTTGCAATAAGCATATCTCAAACTATTAATTTTCATTATGACAGACTTCTTGGTAGCATCAGGTTCAAATTTCTCCAACTTTGTTAATTTGCCATAAGCAGTATCTTTCTTTGCACAGTCATGATAACCTTGACTTTTAACTTGCCACAGGCAAAGTTCAGATCAATACAATGCAACAAAATCAACAATCACTTGGTTTGGTTTACGTGACATCTTCACCTCAACCAACTGCACTCCACGCTAAACACAAAGTAAACTGAGAACTATACAGTTGAATCCCCACACACAAACTGAGACAAATAAAATTTCAATATTATTAACTGAAAGGATTAACTGAACTGAGTGTGTGTGGGGATTCAACTGTATAGTTCAACTGTTCAGTTGTGTTGAACTGAGATACTGAGATACCCACACATGAGCAGTTTCAACTGACAGTTATAACTGAACAGTTGTAACTGTCAGTTAAAACTGCACGCGTGTGGCCGGCTTCAAAAGAGGTTTCAGTTCAGCCATTTTGAACATGTTCCCCTGACCTATGTATAACATATAACATAGCATAACAACATAAATAATAGGATAACAAAGGGCCACCAGGACCCATCTAGGTTATACTGTATCAGTCGCACAGCGACCTCGTCATCAGTACTTAAAGATACACTTACAAGTACACAATACATTATATACTAATTCTAAATATTTGGCCCATTAACAGGGCTAAGTCTTGCAGGGAAATCCTCTACAATCTGTGATCCCCATACATGGGGATCATGTCTTGTTTAACTATAGTAAATTTCTTATAAAAACTATCATGCAGCGCTATACATAATTATAAATCTAGTAGATTTAAGTGCTTATCTAATCTGTTTTTAAACATTGTCAAACAAGTGCTATTTACAACCCTCTCTGGCAATGCATTCCAGAAGTCTACCACCCTATGACTAAAGAAATATTTTCTTATATCTAACCTGCAGCCTTGCTTTCTAATCTTCCTGCCATGATTTCTAGTCCTACTTCCCTCCTCTAAGGTAAAGAAAGATCTTACATCTATGTAGTTTGTATCTGAGAACATTTTAAATAATTCTATCATATCCCCTCTTATACATCTCCTATCAAATGAAAACATGTTTAATTCCTTTAATCTATCTCTATACTCCAGGCGCTTTAATGCTGGTATCATCCTAGTTGCTCTTCTCTGAACTGCTTCTAACATGTTGATATCCTGCCTATAATGGGGTGACCAGGCCTGTATGCAATACTCTAAATGGGGCCTAACATAGGAATTATATAAGCTACGCACCACTTCCTTACTTTTATAACTAACATTTCTATTTATAAAACCCAGGATCCTATTTGCCCTATTTCTTGCGTCTAAACATTGCTTTGAAAATTTCATAGTCCTGTGTATCACTACTCCTAAATCCTTTCCTTCCTCTACTGCTTCTAGCCAACATCCCTCCATCTCATAGCTAAAGTTTGTGTTGTCTTTACCTAAATGCATAACCTGATACTTTTTAGAATTAAACTCCATCTGCCAACTGTCTGCCCATGCTATCAGCCTGTCCAGGTCTCGTTGTATTCTGTAATTGTCCTTTTCACCCTGTACTGCACATGCTATCTTAGTATCATCTGCAAACTTTGATACTTTACTACTAATTCCTATATCTAAATCGTTAATGTACACCAAGAAAAGAAGAGGTCCTAGCACTGATCCTTGGGGTACCCCACTAACCACTTCCTTCCACTCAGACATTGCCCCATTTAATACTACTCTCTGTTTCCTATCAGAAAGCCATTCACTAATCCAATCAACTAACCTACCCCCTATCCCATGTAGTCTCAATTTGTACACTAGCCTCCTATGCGGTACCTTATCAAACGCCTTGCTAAAATCTAGATATATAACATCTATGCTATTTCCATCATCTAACTCCTTGGTAATATATTCTAAGATATCAAGCAAATTTGTAAGACAGGACCTCCCTGATCTAAAGCCATGTTGGGTATCTCTAATTAATCTATTCTCATTTAAATGCTCCCAAATAATACTCCTAATGATTTTCTCTAGTATCTTACATACTATACTAGTTAAACTGATCGGTCTATAATTATTCGCATCATCCTTCCTACCTTTTTTAAATATTGGAGTAACATTAGCTAACTTCCAGTCCTGAGGTATCTCAGCAAATCTAAGTGATCTTTCAAAGATTAACTTAAGTGCTTCAGAAATACTGTCTACACCCTCCCTAAGTACTCTGGCATGTAGCTTATCAGGACCACTAGCTTTCCTATCGTCTAGTTCAAGAATAAATTTCCTAATAATTCCCGGTTTTATATCAGTATTTTCTAAAGCTCTTAAACTACTCGTCGCACTGTTTGTAACAGGATTTCCTATTCTTTCCCTAGTAAATACTGAAGAAAATTGTTCATTCAATAATTCTACTATGTCTTCAATTTGATCCACTACTACACCATCTTTTCTGAGTGGTCCAATCCTATCCTTATTTCTTTTATCACTGACCTTGTAATAACTATATAATTTTTTGGGATCTTTACTCCCAGCTCTAGCAAGTTTTATCTCTGCCTGCCTTTTACTTTTTTTTATAACCTTACTCAAATCATCTCTGACCTGTCTGTACCTAATCAAATCTACATCTTCCCCACTTTTCTGCAACTCTCTACATGCCCTCTTCTTCTCTCTGATCTGTCTACCTATCTAGTGAGTCCACCATAATGGCTTCCTGTTTCTCTGCCTTATATGTTTGTAAGGGATACACTGCATCACTATACCCTTTACTACAGCCTTAAAAATATCCCACATCTCCTGTGCAGTTTTATTTCCAAAACTGTCTTTCCAGTTTACCTCTTCTAATAACTGACGTAACCTACCATAATTGCCTTTCTGATAGTTTGGGACTCTAGTCTTATTCACTATATTATCCCTACTGGAATTAATGATAAATCTAATTATATGATGGTCACTGTTTGCTAAAGTCTCTCCTACCTCAACTTCCTTTAAACAATGCTCAATACTCGTATTTGTTAGTACTATGTCTAAAACCTTCCTCCCCCTAGTAGGTTTATCTACCATCTGCACTAAATAGTTATCCTGAAAACTTTCCATAAACTTATTTTCACTAGCATCTCCTACCATCCTCTCCCAGTTTACTGACTTAAGATTAAAATCCCCTAAGATAATTGCCTGACTAGTACACCCCCTATTTCTCTCATCTACCATAAGGTTGTCTACATCTGCTGACTGGTTAGGTGGTCTATAGAAAGCTCCTACTCTAATAACCTTACTTTTGTTTACTCTAACATCCAGCCATAAGGACTCTATTCTGTTATCTACCTTAATACCATTAACCTGACTGGAAATGAAGGATTTTTTTACATAAATAACTACTCCTCCACCTATCCTACCAATTCTCTGGTGTAAATACATAATGTATCCATCTACTTCATATTCTTTCCTATTTTCCCTAAACTTTTCCTCATTTACCCATGCCTCTGTGACACATACAACATCTAAGTCCTCCTCAACTATATAACTAGATAACTCGTCCTTGTGCCTAAGACTCTTGGCATTTACATAAAAATATTTAAGTCCTGCTACCTTCCTAGATGCTGTCTCCTTATTTGGAATCCTAATCTTATTCTCTCCTATTTGCACCTGGAAATCTTTCCTAATCTTTTCACTATCTCTGCTTATCCTATCTAATTTATGTCTAACATCTTTCTTCTGGAATGCATTTGCTACCTCACCCCCTACACTCCATCCCAACTTAGACATCCACTCAGCACATCCACACCCTTCCTACTCAGATGCACACCATCCCTAGCATACAAATCACTTCGCCCATAGAACCTATCCCATACATCCACAAAACTGACACCCACATCCTTACACATCGTCGTTGCTGAGAGAGGACAGCTCGTCTCTGGCTGCGTACGGGAAGAAAGAAAATACCTATGGTATTACAGGGCACGGTTAACTCTAAGTTTGTGTCCGTTAATGTCCTACTGTCTCTTAGTGTTGAAAGTGAGTGATATGGAGAGTGATCCCTGAGAGGGAAGTGTGGACGGTGATCGTTCTGGCCGGAATCAGCTGACAACAACAAAAATGGCGTCCAGGCAAACTAGAGACTTTGAAGGTTTTATTACTACGCCAAAAGGACTGCAGAAACTTGACATGGATGCAAGAATCCAGGCGCTGGAAAGTAAGTTCCTAAACATTTTGTCAATAGAAGAAAAATTGGATAGAGTTCTAGCCGAGAATGATTCGTTCAAGAAAGAGATCTACTTATTAACGCTAGCGAATAAAGAGCTATTGAAGGAAAAAGTAGAGATGGAGAAAGAAAATCAACAACTAAGAAAACAATGTGAAGAGATGAAGGCTAAACGCATGGAAATGGAGATAAAAATATCCGAAAGGGACTTGAAGAAAGAGGAATGTCTTAATCTAATTGACACCAGGATGAAGGAAGTGAATCATGAACATCAGGAAGTACAAAGGTCATTTAGGGAGATAGTAAAAAAGCAGGAAGAGGAAAATAAAGGGATTACGCAGAGGGAAATGGTAAAGGCACTAAAGGAAAATGAGTATGTGGTGAGAGATATTGCTGAAAAGAAAAAATGTGTGATCATAAAAGGATTGCGGGAGGAAACTAACAGGAACTGGCAGGACAGGAGGCCATAAGGAAAATGACAAGATTAAGTCTTTACTGAACAAGATCTCTGTGGAAGAAGAAGACCTATATGCTGAGGTAGAAGAAAGTGTGAGATTGGGAGCTTTTGAGGAAGGCAAGAATAGACCATTAAAATTGAAATTAAAATCTCAGGTGGCAGCGGAGGCCTTGTTGAGGAGGGCTTGGAAACTTAAGGACTCTGAGGAAACCAAAACAATTTACATAAGAAGAAATATGTCACAAGATGAGAGAATGAAAATGAAGGAGCTAGTATCTGAAGTGAAAGAGAGGAATGACAAAAGAACAGAGGAGGAAAAGATCAAGTTTCTTTGGAGGATGAGAAACGGGAGGCTAAAGAAGTGGTGGATAAAACAGACGGAATAGGCATTGCATGGAAGAATGAGACTAGGAATGGAATAAAAGTGACTTGCATGAACATAGATGGATTTCTGTCTAATAGGCTAGAATGTATGGATTACCTAAGAAATAACGAACCGGACATAATGTGTGTAGTGGAAACAAAGCTAAGGCCCAAAATAAAGCTAGACTGGTTTGTTGTAAAACACTACAAAGTATGGAGAAATGATAGAAAAAATAAAGGTGGTGGTGGTATAATGGTTCTTACTAAGGAAGATCTGATAGTGAAGGAGGTGAACTATAGTAAGAAAAATGAGGAAGTGATAAGTATGCTTATAACAGATGGCAAGAGGGACATTAATATTATAACAGTATACATACCACCCAGAACCAGTGCTTGGGAATATGAACAGTACCAAATGGTGATGAGAAATACTCTAGACAGAATGAAGCAAGAACTCATCAGAAAGGATAGAGTGATGATAGTTGGAGACTTTAATTGCAAAGAAATAGTGTGGGAAGACTACGAAGTGGTGAATGGTGGTGAGTGGGCAGAAGAATTGTTAAAGGTAGCAACAAATAACTTGATGACACAGTGGGTGAGATCACCAACAAGGTGCAGGGGACAAGATGTTGCAGCAAGGTTGGATTTGGTATTTACCAGGGAATCTCTAAAAGAGGAAATTGAACATGAAAGTCCCTTGGGAAAAGCGATCATGATGTCCTAAGCTTTGAGCTGGATACAGAATTAAGCATGAATAAGATTGTGGAACGCAGGAGGAAAAATTAAATTATACTAGGGCAAATTATAACCATATAAGGGAGTTCTTTAATGAAATTGACTGGTCCGTGGTATACCAGGAAAGAGATATGCAATTGAAGTACGATAAATTTATGGATTTGTATAACTCTGCTGTGAAAAAGTTTGTGCCATATTACAGAAAGGGGACTTTAAATAATAAACAGTGGTTTAATAGAAATTGTGAAGAAGCAAAAAAGAACAAAGAAAAGGCATGGAAGAAACTTAAGAAAACAGTGATGTATTATCAAGGGAAGGCTACAAAACAGCAAGGAATAGATATGTTGAAGTAAGGAGAACAGCACAGAAGGAATATGAACAGAGGGTGGTGGAAAACTGTGATAGTGACCCAAAATGTTTTACAAATTCATAAATGGAAAACTAAATAAAAGGGAGGCAATAGAAAAGGTAAAAACGGGAAGAAGTATATGAAGATGCTGGAGATATAGCTGAAATTTTGAACGACAACTTTTGCAAAGTGTTTACAAAGGAGGAGCATTTTATGGGAGGAAGGCCTACGGAAATAAAGCAAATGCAGGACATCATGGTTACTAAGGAAGATGTAAGGAAAATTATAAGCAATCTGGATATTAATAAATCAATGGGGCCTGATGGCATATCTGGGAGGTTGCTAAAAGAATGTAAGGATCAATTGTTGAACCCCATATTTGATATTGTGGAAACCTCCATACGAACAGGATTAGTCCCGAAAGAGTGGAAAAGAGCTGACATTGTGCCTATATATAAGAATGGTAGTAGAATGGAACCGCTAAATTATAGACCAGTATCGTTGACTAGTATATTGTGCAAGGTATGTGAAGAAGTAATTAAAGCTAAGTGGAGTGAGTATCTAGAAAGTGAAAACATTCTGAGTGAAAGGCAGTTTGGTTTCAGAAAAGGAAGATCGTGTGTATCCAATTTATTATGTTTTTATTCAAGAGTGACTGACATACTACAACATAGAGAGGGATGGGTGGATGCTATCTACCTGGACTTGAGAAAGGCCTTTGATAAAGTACCACACAATAGACTGATGTGGAAACTAAAGATGATTGGAGGAGTAAATGATAAACTAGCAAAATGGATGGAAAATTACTTAATGGGAAGAGAAATGAGAACAGTGGTGAGAGGAAGGAAGTCCGAGTGGAAGAAGGTAACCAGTGGAGTTCCACAAGGGTCAGTGCTGGGTCCCATCATGTTTTTGATTTATGTTAATGATATGCCAGTAGGAATTGACAGTTATATGAACATGTTTGCGGACGATACTAAAATTATGAGGAGAGTAAAGAATGTGGAAGATTGTAACAAGTTACAGGAAGATCTTGATAAAATATATGAGTGGAGTAAGAGTGGCAGATGGAATTTAATATAGACAAGACCCATGTTATGAAAATGGGAAGAAGTAGATACAGACCAAACAGGGATTACAGACTGGGTGATGAGAAAATTAAAGAGACCAATGAGGAGAAAGACTTAGGAGTAACCGTGCAAAACACTTTGTCACCAGAGAAACACATTAACAAGATTTTTTGGAAAACATACAACATGCTTCAAAATATTGGCCTTGCATTCCACTACCTAGATGAAGGAATGATGAAGATATTATGTACCTTAATAAGACCCCAGCTAGAATATGCAGCATGTGTCTGGTCACCGCATATGAAGAAAAATGTGAAGAAGGTAGAAAGGGTACAAAGGCTGGCAACAAGGATGGTACCAGGACTCAGGAGTTAGACTATGAGGAAAGACTGAGGAAGCTGGGGCTGACCACATTAGAAGAGAGAAGAACAAGAGGAGACATGATAACTATGTATAAATTGGTGAACAAGATTGACATACTGGATAGAGAGTTGATAAAGGTGACCACAAGTAATCATCTCCAAGGACATGGAAAAAAGCTAATAAAGGACATCTGTCTAAATGACGTGAGAAAATACAGTTTCCCGCATCGTAGCATTGATAAGTGGAATAAACTGAGCAGTGATGTCGTTGATGCGGTGTGTGTCAATCAGATGAAAGAGAGATATGACAGGAATGGACAAGGAGACAGGACACAGAGAGCTTAGCTCGGGCCCTGTAATACACAAAAAGGTAAATACAAATAGGTAAATACATCCCTTTTACCCGATCATTCACACCAATGGCCCTAGACAACCATTCCCTGCTAACATACACACGAGGCAAGATTCCTGACACTACACACCTCCTACCACTCTCCCTTATCTTGCCTAACATTTCCCGAAATCTTGCCACTAACTCCTCCGACCCGCCTGCTCTGACATCGTTCCCACCTACGTGCAAAACTACTACACCCTCCCTCTCCATCTCCCCAGCTCTCTTCTGCACCTCCTCACTCACTGCCTTCACACCTGCACCAGGCTTACACACGTTCGTCCTCCTATCCCTGTCTTTCCCACAGAAAGTGCTATCTGAGTACCTAACCTGAGAGTCACCCACCACACACACCTGAGGTGTGCTAGACACAACCCTCCTCCTCCTCTCCTCTACCCCCTTCTCTCTTCTTTCACTCACCACAACCACTTCATTCACTCCACTCCCATTCTCACTCTCCCCTTTCCCCTCCAACAAACCGAACCTATTTTCACACTCAACAGGTTTAGTCCTATCCTCCCTAACTGCCTCCGCTTTCCATCCCCTCGCAACCTGCCATCTCTGCCCATCCTGACTACTATCTTTCCCAGTCTGGCTTGCCTGCTCCCTCTTCCCCACTCTGCTCTTCCCGACAGAGGGCCAAGCCACCTTGTCGCCCTCAAAAGGTCCAACCTTCAGCCTAACACTGATCTCCTGCCTAATTTTTTCCACTGCCTCCCGAAGCCTCTTAACCTCCTCCTTCAACTCAAAGATGAGAACTTCGTTCGCACTTTTCCCCTCACTTAGCTTTCTCATTTCCTCTCGCAATTCTCGGTGCTCAAGAGAAAGAACTAAATTCTCGCTCTTGAGCCTACACACCATACACTCAGAAAAGTCAATGACCTTCCTGTCATGCCCACACATCTCACACACAACAAACTCTACCAATCCCACCTCAACAATCTCTTTCACGCACTCAATCGCACTCTGATATACCTCAGTAGCTACCGCCATACTAATTTACAATCTGTTAACTCACAAACAAATAAAAATACTTGGTGACGGCGGGGTGGGGGAACCGCGGTGGTGGGTGGCCTAAGTGAGGTCAACTAATCCTCTTTCAAGGTCAACTTGACGGTTACAAGCCTAGTCTCCTCGCTCTACCAAAATACTTTTAACTCACAAACACTGATTCTAACCACTATTTCACTCTAATCACTTGGTTTCAGACGAGTTTGAAAAGGTTGTATTGGTAGTGATAGGGCAATAATCTGATGACTTCATGTCCTGTGTCTTTGGCTATTGTATCAATTTGGTACTTAATACCAGTGGCGAATTTTTTTGCCATTTTATTTTATTTTCAATTCATCATTATAAAGCTGAAAACCCTTCTTCACAAGCCAGTCCTTTATTTTGCTTTTTTCTCTCAAAGACCATGTTGGCTGTTTTTCCATTTTCACAGAATGGGAAGGAGCATTGTCCATAATAATTACAGAGTTGTGTGTGATGTTGGCCAGTAACTGGTTCTTAACGCTTATACCCTGTCATAACAGGAGGGAGTGGTTTCAAGATATGTAGATAAAAAATGGGTAGCAAATGTTAGAAAATTCCTTCAAGTCCTTTGGTGTTCAATCAAATTATTTTAACAAACACTGACAATTATATATCATTAGAAAGCTTAGGAGTTGTTCCTTACTCTGGTATAATCATTACTGAACAAACATAACATACATGCAAAAAAAAAAAAAAATTAAACAAAAGTAAAAAAAAGAAATTTAAAGCAAGATGAATTTCAAAAGGTATTCTTTTATTTCCTTCAATTTTTTGCAAAAACACATCAACAAAGTTTATGAATCACTTATCAATTAAAAATAACAAGTCTTCCTTTGATATATTGCATTCATAATAGAAAATAAAGCAGGAAAGTAAGCAAAATGTAATATAATGAAAATTCAACTTCTTGTGGTGTGGTCAGAAATCCTCCTCATCAGACTCCATCAAGCCAGCACCACACACTCTTAGCTAAACCAATAAGAAGTTTTCCTTTGATATATATTGCATTCATTATGAAAAATAGATCACAGAAGTAAGCAAATAAAGAAAATTCAACTCTTCAAAGTCATAAACAACAAGCATCAACACATCCTCCTTAACTGATTCCATCAAGCCAGCACTACACACTCTTATCTAAACCAATAACAAGATAAAAATAACAATTCCAATATTGTCATACATCATAATATGTTTCTGAACTACTTACGTATCCATGGAAATGCATGTATATCTTATATCTCACCAAGAAATTTATAAGAAATTATAAAATATAGCACACTAACATTTGTGTCCTCACCATCCTCATGCTGGGCACCTTCACACCTACACAAACATACCTTTGTAAAAGCTGATACATGATTGGCTGGCTAAGTGTCCACCATCTTGAAAACAATCATTGAAGTATTGGGAAATTGTGAGCAGATCTGTGAGATTGTTCTCATGCTGACTTTGGTGGCCTTTGAAGCTCATTGAAGTGCTTTATTTGGGTCTATTATAGACCCTCTGTTTGCCTTTTCTTACTGAAAAGTAGTTACATAAATTGTACATAAATCTCTTCTCTGGGCTGTGAAGTGGGGAAACATGAATTGTGGCACTTTCTTCCATCTCAGCCAGGTGAGGAATGAATGACCTTGTCACCTTTTGACCAGCCTTCACTCTGACCTCTGACCTGCACTGGCAGTGTCTCACAAAACTGCAACAGCAATGCTGCCATGTTTATTTATGTTTTATAATTTCTTTTATTAGTAATTTTAGTACATTCATAAATAACACTAGTATTTTATAGTAAATAAAAAGCATTAAGAATCAGTAAATAGTTGATGAATGAGACCAAGTGATGTGTGTTGGAGTAGATTTGGCATAATGGAGGGCAGGGGATGACTCCACCCAACATGCCTTCAGGCAGCATCACACAGTAGTCTTTTTTTTTGGCAAGATGATGCTCTTAGATGCTACAGGTGGCTCAAGTTCACTTTCCAGCTTTCACATTAATTATACTAGGGCAAATTATAACCATATAAGGGAGTTCTTTAATGAAATTGACTGGTCCGTGGTATACCAGGAAAGGGATATGCAATTGAAATATGATAAATTTATGGATTTGTATTAACTCTGCTGTGAAAAAGTTTGTGCCATATCACAGAAAGAGGACTTAAAATAATAAACAGTGGTTTAATAGAAATTGTGAAGAAGCAAAAAAGAACAAAGAAAAGGCATGGAAGAAACTTAAGAAAAACAGTGATGTATTATCAAGGGAAATCTACAAAACAGCAAGGAATAGATATGTTGAAGTAAGGAGAACAGCACAGAAGGAATATGAACAGAGGGTGGTGGAAAACTGTGATAGTGACCAAAAAATGTTTTACAAATTCATAAATGGAAAACTAAATAAAAGGGAGGCAATAGAAAAGGTAAAAAACGGGGAAGAAGTATATGAAGGTGCTGGAGATATAGCTGAAATTTTGAACGACAACTTTTGCAAAGTATTTACAAAGGAGGAACATTTTATGGGAGGAAGGCCTACGGAAATAAAGCAAATGCAGGACATCATGGTTACTAAGGATTACGTAAGGAAAATTATAAGCAATCTGGATATTGATAAATCAATGGGGCCTGATGGCATATCTGGGAGGTTGCTAAATGAATGTAAGGATCAATTGTTGAACCCCGTATTTGATATTGTGGAAACCTCCATACGAACAGGATTAGTCCCGAAAGAGTGGAAAAGAGCTGACATTGTGCCTATATATAAGAATGGTAGTAGAATGGAACCGCTAAATTATAGACCAGTATCATTGACTAGTATATTGTGCAAGGTATGTGAAGAAGTAATTAAAGCTAAGTGGAGTGAGTATCTAGAAAGTGAAAACATTCTGAGTGAAAGGCAGTTTGGTTTCAGAAAAGGAAGATTGTGTATCCAATTTATTATGTTTTTATTCAAGAGTGACCGACATACTACAACATAGAGAGGGATGGGTGGATGCTATCTACCTGGACTTGAGAAAGGCCTTTGATAAAGTACCACACAATAGACTGATGTGGAAACTAAAGATGATTGGAGGAGTAAATGATAAACTAGCAAAATGGATGGAAAATTACTTAATGGCAAGAGAAATGAGAACAGTGGTGAGAGGAAGTAAGGCCGAGTGGAAGAAGGTAACCAGTGAGTTCCACAAGGGTCAGTGCTGGGTCCCATCATGTTTTTGATTTATGTTATTGATATGCCAGTAGGAATTGACAGTTACATAAACATGTTTGCGGACAATACTAAAATTATGAGGAGAGTAAAGAATGTGGAAGATTGTAACAAGTTACAGGAAGATCTTGATGAAATATATGAGTGGAATAAGTAGTGGCAGATGGAATTTAATATAGACAAGACCCATGTTATGAAAATGGGAAGAAGTAGATACAGACCAAACAGGGATTACAGGCTGGGTGATGAGAAAATTAAAGAGACCAATGAGGAGAAAGACTTAGGAGTAACCGTGCAAAACACCTTGTCACCAGAGAAACACATTAACAAGATTTTTTGTAAAACATACAACATGCTTCAAAATATTGGCCTTGCATTCCACTACCTAGATGAAGGAATGATGAAGAAAAGATATTATGTACCTTAATAAGACCCCAGTTAGAATATGCAGCATGTGTCTGGTCACCGCATATGAAGAAAAATGTGAAGAAGGTGGAAAGGGTACAGAGGCTGGCAACAAGGATGGTACCAGGACTGAGGGAGTTAGACTATGAGGAAAGACTGAGGAAGCTGGGGCTGACCACATTAGAAGAGAGAAGAACAAGAGGAGACATGATAACTATGTATAAATTGGTGAACAAGATTGACATATTGGATAGAGAGTTAATAAAAGTGACCACAAGTAATCATCTCCGAGGACATGGAAAAAAGCTAATAAAGGACATCTGTCTAAATGATGTGAGAAAATACAGTTTCCCGCTTCGTAGCATTGATAAGTGGAATAAACTGAGCAGTGATGTTGTTGACGCGGTGTGTGTCAATCAGATGAAAGAGAGATATGACAGGAATGGACAAGGAGACAGGTCACAGAGAGCTTAGCTTGATCCCTGTAATACACAAATAGGTAAATACAAATAGGCAAATACATTAAAGGTTACTAAAAACAACAGTGCATAATTATCTCCAGTCAAAGAAAGGAATATAAAACATTTAGATGAAAGAATCAATTGTAGTTAATGAAGGAAGAAGCAACAATTTTATACAATGCTGTTACAAAGGTTTTGCTGGAACCTTGAACCTTAGATCGGTACCTCCTGTAGAGGACAAACAAAAGACAAGCAAAAAAACACAGCAGTATCCTGTGCATTAATTATTTTTGCATCTAGTGGGAATGAGTTTTGATGAGTGTTGGCTGTGGCATGTTTGGCAGTGCGACCACAGTGCATTTGTTTACATTTACATGGATTGAAAATTGGATACATGAGCCAGGACAACGGAAAATGAGCGAGTGGACATAATTCTTAATAACTGGAAAATCAATCTCGGACATACGTAATTCTTAATAACTGGAAAATCAATCTCAAATAATGAGACATCTAATATTGAGGGAAACCTGTATTTACTTTTTTTTTTTTAGATTGTGCTATTCTTTATAAAGATATATTTTAAATGCATTATTTGGATTCACTTGCCTACTATTTTCAGATGGCTCCACAGTATGGTGATAAGATCCTTGAGATGGCTACCTTGAGGATGGGACGCAGCTACTTTGAGGTTCGGCAGTGCAAGGTGATGGCAAGTTGTGTACTTTGGGACCCTGTTATTCTTGTTTTGCCAATCTTTTATCCTATAGCACTACTAATTACTTGTGAAAGACAGTTTTGTGTTAACCTTTTGTGTTTATTTATCTTCTCTTCCCTATTATGATTTTTACGTTGCTATTTTTTCTAGTATGTAATGGAAAGATTCTCTTTTTTATTATCTATCCTCTTCCCACATTTTTTTGTAAATACAACATCCTCTGCTCCCCCTCCATTTCTGTGTATCTTTCATTCTTTCTCCTTTTTTTTTTTTTTTTTTTATCTTCTCTTGCCTTCATTCCTCATTCCACCATGACTAGCATATTCTAACACTCCATCTGAGGCAATTGACAATAGACCCTTCTCTGTTCCTGTCTACTTTCTTTTTTCTCATTTTTGTTCTAAAGCTGGATGTTGTGTCTCTGTGCATAACGACTTATCTTGCTCTCGTGCCCACACTCTTGAGTCTTCCAAGTTTACCACCATCTGGCTTAGACTCAACAGTCACTCTCCAACTAATTTTATCTGTGCTGTTTATCTCTCCTCTAACTATAGTAAATTCTTTAAATATTGAACTTCCAAAGTGGAGCACATTCTGTCCCTCTTCCCTTTTGCAGAGATCTCCATCCTTGGAGATTTCAGTGTTCACCACCAGCTTTGGCTTTCCTCTCCCTTCACTGACCATCCTGGTGAATTAGCCTTCAACTTTGCTATACTCCATTACCTGGAGCAACTGGTGCAACACCCTACTTGTATTCCTGACCGTCTTGGAGACACGCCCAACATTCTTGATCTCTTCCTTACCTCTAATCCTTCAGCTTATGTTGTTACCCTATCTTCTCCATTGAGCTCCTCTGATCACAATCTCATTTCTGTATCTTGTCCTATTTCTCCAATCCCTCCCCAGGATTCCCCTAAGTGGAGGTGCCTATGGCATTTTGTCTCTGCCAGTTGGGGGACCTGAGGAGATAGTATGCTGATTTTCCTTGGAATGATTACTGCTTCCATGTCAGAGACCCATCTCTTTGTGCTGAACACACAACAGAAGTGATAGTGTCTGGCATAGAGGCGTATATTCCTCATTCTTTCACTCACCTAAACCTTCTAAACCTTTGTTTAACACAGCCTGTTCTCATGCTATACATGATGGAGAGGTTGCCCACAAAAGGTACTAGTGCCTTCCATCTCCTGAATCTCATGCACTTTATATTTCTGCCTGGAATCATGCCAAGTCTGTTCTTCAACTTGCTGAACACTCCTTCATAAATAGAATATGTCAAAATCTTTTAGAGATTTCGGTTAAATTTTTGCTGTCGTGTTAGACGCATCAAAAGCTTTTGATAGAGTTGAGCGTCATTGGAAATCAAAGCACAAAGCTTTGATTTCAAGACTGCCCTCCTATGGTTTCTATCCTTCTCTCTTCAATTTTATCTCGTGTCCTTTCCAACTGTTCTATTACAGCTGTGGTAGATGACCACTGTTCTCCTAAATCTATTAATAGTGGTGTTCCTCAGGGTTCTGTTCTGTTACCCTCTCTTTCTATTACTCATTAATGACCTTCTCCTGCGCTGATGATACCGCCCTACATCTTTCCATGCCCTTTTGGAGACGACCAACCCTTCAGGAAGACAACAGATCATGTAGAGACACCATAGAACACCTGACTTGTGATCTCTCTCTAAGATTTCTGATTGGGGCAGAGAAAACTTAGTAGTTTTCAATGCCTCAAACTCAATTCTTCCATCTCTCAACTCAACACATAGGCCAGTCAAATGAGACAAAGAAAATGATGAGAAAGGAAAAAATTTACGGAAAGCTGCAATTAGTGTCATCACCTTCATAATAGAGTATATAAAAACATATCAATTTTGCACCCCTCTATCGCCCCGGTTTTGGCGGCCATCTTGAAAAAATGGCGGCGAAAAACAGTTTTTTGTAAATATCTCGGTTAATATTAACTTTAGAGGAAGAAGTGTTAATATAAAAACTATTCTATGAAAGATTTTCTACAAAATATGTTTTATATAATTTTCTGTATGGTGCTTGGTTTCGATGCTAATGGTACGCATATATCATACATTTCTTAAATTTTGCGCCTACTTATGTATTATTGGTAGTAAAGTTATTCAATCACATACTAGTACAATTCAATCACATACTAGTACATGCTGCACTGGCTACAATTATCCTGAATGAACTCAATCTCTCCTCTGAAGAAAGGTCAACAATAGAGGGAACTTTACAGGAGACTGATTCCACACCGATTGATGATGAACAACTGCAAGGTGTGCTCCGTAGGTTCAATGGCATTATTAACCAAATGAAGAGCAAGGGTGACACTGCAAAACTTTGGGTCCAGTACTTTGAAATGGTAACCCTGGTTAAGCAATTCATTGAAGCAGAACGTTCAGGAAACTGGCAATTACACCTTGAAACAATCCAAAAGATGCTACCCTACTTCCATGCTAGTGGTCACTTTCTATGCAAAGTCTGCTCATCTGTACCTTCAAGACATGTTTAATCTCAAAGATCACCTCACCCCAAGGAATATGAGGATTATGTACAAAGAGGCTATTTTACAATAAGAAGGTCAGATAAGTTTTGGTCTGGGATCTGGTCCGACATGACCATTGAACAGACATTGATGCGATCTATGAAGAGTTCTGGTGGGCTGACACATGGCAGAGGGATGACTGATTCAATGCTTACTAAGTGGGTGATTGGAATGCCTACCACTCTGAAGATCACAGAGAAGATTGAAGAATATTGTGATGTTGCTTTTAGTACATCAGAGCAACATGTAGACGCCAGAAAATCACGTATTTCAAGAGATGCTCAAGATCTTCAGAACTTCATGGAATGGTTTTCATCACATCCACCATTTCCAGATTTTGATGGCATTATGTCAATAAGTACAGGATTAACAGGAGATGAAAGAACTAATCCTCATAGTGCTTATGAAGTTGGATTGGTTTCTATGTCAAATATTGTTGGCGACAATTTTGCAAAAGTCAAGTTTCAAAGAAAGAAAAGAGTCAAACCCCTAGGAGCTACCAAGACGGGAGTAAAAAACAAAGATTTTGCATGTTCAGCTGATCCTGAGATGTTATTTAGAAGAATTTCATATGTTAAAAAATCACAAGAACAATTAAAACAAAACTTTCAGCATGAACTGGCTCCTCATCCCTTGTCACTGTTTGATGAATCAGGAATGCGCAAAACCAAGAAATCTTCACTTTATGAAGCATTTCTACCTTTGTGTGACATTGAGATTGGAGATACTGTTTATGTTGTTGATGGGGGATTTCTTATGCATAGAGTTGTTTGGCATCAACAAGAGCTCTTTTCAACAATTTTGGACAGATATGCTGAATATGTGAGGAAGCACTACAAGGAGACTGCCATCATTATCTTTGATGGGTATCCAGAAAATCTAGACGACAAAGGTACAAAAGGCGCTGAACGTGCACGTCGAGTAATTTGTGCTACAAGAGACACCATATTTGATGAAACTATGCCAGCAACAAGAAGTCAGAGCAAATTTCTGTCAAATGAGCAAAATAAGAGCAGACTTATTACAAAACTCATCACCAAGTTGACCTCAGAAGGATTTACTGTAAAACAAGCTAGTGAAGATGCAGACACACTCATTGTTAATACAGCTATCGAAGAATCCTTCAAGACTGATTCTGTAACAATAGTTGGAGAAGATGTAGACCTTCTGGTAATCCTGACCGCATTAGCAGGATCAAACAATAACATACATTTCCTAAAACAAGGCAAAGGAAATACAGAGAACAAACTGTATACGCAATCGTCCATGAAGTATGGATCAGTCATTAAAGACAATATTCTTTTCTTGCATGCATTTAGTGGGGCTGATACTACTTCCGCCTTTTACAAAAAAGGGAAACTTAAGTTTGTAAACCTCCTGGAAAAGCATGAAGAACTTCAGGAACTGGCAGCTGTGTTTAAGAAACCACATGCAGATCCAACAGAAATCGCTGAAGCAGGAAAAGCTTTCATCCTTCAGTTATATGGGAACAAAGAATGTAAATCCCTTGGTGACTTGAGATATCAATGCTTTGTCAAAACATTAAGTAGAAGTACATTTACCTTGAGTTCCTTGCCTCCTACAGACGCCGCTGCTCGGTTTCACTCTCTACGCACTTATCTCCAGGTTCAGAAATGGTTAGGAATTGACTTGCCACCTACAGATTGGGGTTGGAAGAAGACTGAAAATGGACTAGCCCCAATCGCCACAAACAAAGACCCTGCTCCTCCAGATCTTCTAAACATTATATCATGTAAATGCCTCAAAGGATGTATGACAGCCACTTGCAGTTGCAGAAAGTCAGGATTAAAATGCAGTGAAATATGTGCGTCATGTAAAGGACTATCTTGTAGCAACTCTGATGTAAGCATAGATGAGGAGGACTGTGATGACCCCACTGATGAGATGCTAGAAATTTTCTTAGTGCCAGAAGGCGAAACCCATGAAGAAGATTAAAGATAAGCTCAGATAATTTCCATAAAAATAGGCTATGATGTTTGGGTGGATGGTTGTGTGTAAGGGTGGTAACTATGCCAGTGAGTATTCACTGTCTGTCCTAATATATAAGCCAGAAAAAAGGAGGAAGGACACCTCTAGAAGAAGATTTTCCTAAGTATTTCAAGTAATAGGGCCAACGAAAAAAACAGTAAGAACGTTCTCGTGCGTGTAGCATCAAAACCATGCAATATACAAAATAATGTATAGAACACTTTTGTGTAGATTTTAATTTGAATAATTTGTATTTCAATACCTTTCCCTGTAAAATAATTATCAAGGTAGATATTTACAAAAAACTGTTTTTGGTCGCCATTTTTTCAAGATGGCGGCCAAAACCGGGGTGATAGAGGGGTGCAAAATTGATATGTTATTAAGTACCCCATTATAAAGGTAATAAAACAAACTGCAGCTTTCCGTCATTTTTTTCCTTTCTAAATTACCATTTGACTGGACTAACAACCTTCCAAACAACTATCCTCTCTTCTTCAATGACACTCAACTGTCTCCCTCTTCCACGCTAAATATTCTCAGTCTGTCCTTTACTCATAGTCTTAACTGGAAACTTCACATCTCATCTCTTGCCAAAACGGCTTCTATGAAGTTAGACGTTCTACAGTGTCTCCGTCAGTTTTTCTCACCCTTCCAGCTGCTAACTCTGTACAAGGGCCTTATTGTCCTTGTATGGAGTACTCTTCACATTGTTACGGTTAACTGCTGCTCACCGGGGAGTATGATGCTCCACAGGGTCCCCAACACTATATTTCACAGCAGCCGCAACACTCAGGTTCTTTCTGCTGAAAATGTGCAAACTCTAATAGACTGCTGTTCCCTCACGGCGTCACAGCTGCCCTGAGAGGCGACTAGATACTCTATCACTCGTGCCTAATGAGGATTTGGTAATGACGCCAGCATGTACCAATCCCTTCCCTGAGCCTTGTACAACCAGCCCCTAGTAGTAGACAAATAATACTACAGAAATAGAGGTCGCCAGCAGTGTATAACTTCCCCCCACTGCTAGGGAATCTCCTTAGCAACTCCTTCTCCTCCTGTACCAAACCAAGTAGAATTTATAGATGGTATATGTTATGTGTACGGGCGAAGCCTTAATGCTCTGTAGAGAAACCGCCCACACGGACAATTCCACCCACTTCTGTACGGGAGTATTAATGCCTCTCCACGCGCCTTGTACCCAGGCTGTAAGTGCCTACAGACTGGGACAAGACATGCAGTATATATATTACTATATTACTTAATACAACAAATGCTTGCCAGCACCTGTCAATACAACAGATGCTTGCCAGCACCTGTCAAGACTGACTCCCCGTGCCTACGGCTTACTACGAGACACGATGCGTATAACACATCCGGTGGTATACACAAGCCCAACTACCAACTCCAGGTGACAACCAGCCACACAGGGAGTCAAGATACTCGTAGTTAACAGGTCATGCAGACGATTACTGCACGCCGACTGGGAGACAGCATGAAGCTTCCCACCAGACAACCAGTGTGTGTGGCTACGGCCACTATAAACAGTATACTACAGAAGCTACATAACAAGATAATGGTGGCACACAGCTGCTCACCAAAACACACTCGTGACCACGGCCACCTAACAAACAACAATCGGGACGAGACCGTAACGTGTGTCTCCGCGTCGCCACTCACCAAGAGGGACAAACACAAAAACACGGGAAATGCAGCCAACCCGCTACACTTTCCCCTGGAACAACCAACCCGTTGCTCCACACCGTCACGGCCTAACTAGCAGCAAACCAGCTACTCAAAAAAAGGAGGGCACAACTCCCAGACCGAGACTGTTGAGCACCCAGAACAGCCCAGCAACACGTGTCTCCACCCTGTGCCAGAAACCAAGAGCGCACGTGTCTACCTCCGCTGAAGACTGGCTCGGTACTATAAACAGTATACTACAGAAGCTACACAAAAAGATGATGGTGGCACACAGCCGCCTACAAAACAACTATTGGGACGAGACAGTAATGTGTCTCTCCGCGTCGCCACTCACAAGAGGGGACAAACACAAAACACAGGAAATGCAGCCAAATCTGCTACACTTCCCTTGGAACAACAAGCCCATTGCTCCACACCGTCACGGCCTAACCAGCAGCAAAACAACTACTCAAAAGGAGGGCACAACTCCCAGACCGAGACTGTTGAGCACCCAGAACAGCCCAGCAACACGTGTCTCCACCCTGTGCCAGAAACCAAGAGCACACGTGTCTACCTCCGCTGAAGACTGGCTCGGTACTGAAGCGATGCTTGCCAGGCACAACGAGATGGCGGGAACAGAAAAGGGGGAGGGTGGCCGCACAGCGGAACAGCGAGAGGCTGTGCTGGGGCCGCCATACAATACGCAAATAATAAAATAAAGGGGAAATAATGCGGTGCCCCTCACAACATGTTTGGGGCTTCAACCATACAGCTTTATTAGATAGGGTAGAATCAAAAGCTTTTTGTCTCATCAGCTCCCCTCCTCTGACTGACTCTTCACCCCCTCTCTCACCTCCAAAATGTTGCATCCCTTTCTATCTTTTATCGCTATTTTCATGCTAACTGTTCTATTGATCTTGCTAACTGCATGTCTCCCATCCTCCTGCAGCCTCGCTTCACAAGGCTTTCGTTTTCCTCTCATCCTTATTCTGTCCAACCCTCTTATACAAGCGTTAACCAGTATTCTCAGTCATTCATACCTTTCACTGGTAAGCTCTGGAACTCCCTGCCTGCTTCTGTATTTCCATCTTCTTTTAAGAGCGAGGTGTCAAGACATTTTCCTTGAAATTTGACTAATTCTTTTGAATCTCTTATAGAGACTACAATTCCAGTGGGCTTTTTTTTTTTTGGCCCTTGGTAGTTCTCCCTCTTACACAAAAAGAAAAAAAAGTGCCACGTTCTGTCACTATCACTCTTCAGCTAATTCTGTATGAAACTCTCCACTGTGCCATTTGTCTGTACCACTAAACAGCATTTTGTCTGGCACTCCAACTGTGCCATTCTCCAGCCTGTTCTGTCTAACACTTTC
>NC_059262.1:582500-587500 GCF_017591435.1 Portunus trituberculatus | reverse complement strand
ATTTCCTATCTTGTACATACTCCTGATTCTTCTTTCACTCTTGCCAAACTCTATTTTCTTGCATTTTGTCGTGTTGAACTCCATTTGCCATGTACAGCTCCATTTCCATATTCTGTCCAAGTCTTCCTGGAGTAGTTCGCAATCTTTGTCACATCTCACTTTTCTTAACAATTTTGCATCGCCTGCAAATAGGCTCACATAACTGGACACCCCATCCACCATGTCATTTATGTAGACCGCGAACATTACTGGTGCCAACACTGATCCCTGTGGAACTCCACTCTCCACCAAGCCCCATTCTGATGGTCTGTCCTTAATTATTGTTCTCATTTCTCTTCCTACCAAAAGTCTTCCATCCATTTTAGTAAACTGCCATGCACTCCTCCTACCATTTCAAGTTTCCAGATCAGTCTCCGTGTGGTACCTTATCAAAGGCCTTTTTAAATCCAGATATATTCCATCAGCCCAACCATCTCTTTCCTGTATTACATCTATCACCCTCGAATAGTAACATATCAGGTTTGTCGCATGAACGCCTTTTCTAAAACCAAATTGACACTCACAAAGTATGTCATTTTTCTCCAAGAAGTCTGTCCATCTATTCTTCACCACCCTCTCACACATCTTAGCTACCACACTTGTAAGTGACACTGGTCTATAGTTCAATGGGTCTCTTGTTACCTGATTTATAGATTGGGACAATGTTAGCTCTTTTCCAGTCTTGGGGCACTACACCTTCCCTTAATGAGGCATCAATTACTTCACAAACTTTTTCTGCCAGTTGCTCCTGCATTCTCTTAAAATCCATCCTGATACCCCATCAGGTCCCACAGCTTTTCTCACTTCTAAACTCCCCATCATATTCTTGATCTCCTCCACAGTTACTTGAAACTCCTTCATAATCCCTTTCTGTTCCATTACCAGTGGTTTGTCAAAAGCAGTCTCCTTTGTGAATACCTTCCGAAAGCATCCATTCATAGCCTCTGCCATTTCCTGGGATCTTCACTGCATACTCCATTTACTTCTAAACTTTCAATACTTTCTATTTTTGATGTTGTTGTTCACATGTCTGTAAAAAGCCTTGGTTGGTCTTTACATTTATCAATTATATCCTTTTCTTGTTTCTTTCTTTCTTCTCTAATCAACACATATTCATTTCTTGCTCTTTTGTAACTTTCCCACTGCTTAATCCGTCTTTTCCTTCTCCACCTCTTCCATGCATCCTCTTTTCTTGTTCTAGCCTTTTCACATCTATCGTTAAACCAGTCCTGCTTTCCAACTTCTATGTTGTCTTATTGGTACAAATTTTTCTCACCTTCTTTGTATATTTTTATAAATTCCTTCCACTTTTCATTTGCTCCTTAGCACTCTTGAATTTCATCCAATTTGTCTCTTGAAAGAATTTCTTTAGGTTTCCAAAATCTGTCTTGGCATAATTCCATCTTCCCACTTTATATTCTTCATTTCTTCTAGATTTCTCTTCATCTATCACCTTGAACTCCAAAACTGCATGATCACTCTTTGCTAAAGGGCACTCCACCCTCATCTCCTCAATGACCATTGGCTCTGTACTAAAGACCAAGTCCAGTCTTGACGATGCTCCTCTCCTCCAAACCTAGTATCTTCTTTGACCCACTGAGTTAACACATTTTCCATTGCCAGTGTCAATAGTGTATTTCCCATGTTGTCTCTGATCCTTCCATTGACCAGTCCTCCCAACACACCTCTTTACAATTAAAATCTCCCATCATTATAGTTCGTTCACAGCCACCCAACATTTCTTCCAGACATGTTCCTGTATCACTTATCATTTCTTCATATTCCTGTACTGACCATGCATTTGTCTTAGGTGGTACGTACACCACTATGTAGTGCCTCTTTTTCCTTCATTAGTTTCTGCTCTGATCTTTAGCACTTCTGCCTTTCCCATACCTTCTTTCACTTGATCCACCTTTATATCTTTTTAACCAGCAACATCACTCCTCCTCCCATCTTACCTACTCTATTTCTTTTCCAAACATTATATTTCCTTCTCCAACCATCATCAGGTCTTCTCCTCTCTCAGTTTTGTTTCAGTAAGACCCACAATATCTGGGTTCTTGTCCTCAAGTAATCGTTGAGTTCTAAATCCCGATATCACTCCATTTATGTTGGAATACATTACATTCCGCTCATACGTAAGTTTCTTTAGTCCTTTCTTGCTGTACTTTTCTGGGTTATGAACCACTTCCTCAGTCTCATATCCAAGATTCTCCAGAAAACTCTTTCTTCTCCTCTTCTGTCCTCTCTTCATTTTTTTCAAAGCCTCCTTTCTCAACTCATTTAACATTTCTCTTCCTTTTCACCGAGATCTCTTCTCAACCAAATCTTCCTTGTTGTTTCCTGCTGGGCTAGCCTCCATGACTTCTCCACCAATTCATCTACATCCTTTTGTGACTTAAGTTTGATTCTTATTGGCCTCATACCTTCTCTTGTGAACTTTCCAATTCTATGGAAGTCCTCTATTTCTTGTACTAGGTCTTTTCCTCCTCCTGCACCACATTAATGATATTATTTATCACCTTTTTATGTTTTTCTCTCTCCATTTTACTCGGTGTCTTATCCTCCTCCACACCAAATATCACCACACATCTCTTTTGTCTACAGTTTCCTCACCAATGTCTCATTTGACTTAATAACCTTCACCACTTTCTCAGCAATCTTCTTCTATGATCTGTTGATCTATAATTTCAGCAAGGCCCAAAGTTTTCTCCCAGACTCTTTGATTTCCTTTTCCAGACTTGCAACTTTGTAATTTACCTCCTTTCTTTCCACTTCCTGACTTTTTTCCATTCAGCCTGCTTCTCCATCACTTTTCCTAGAGATTCTCCACATTTTCGCAATTCACTTTAATTAGCTTAACTTCCTCTTTCAGTGCTTCATTTTCCTTCTTCATATCGGCACACTCTTTCATTACATTGTCATAACTCGTTTCCAGGCCCCCATACTTTTCAAACAGTTTTTCAATTTTACCTTCCAACTCCAGAATTTTCTTCACATAAACGCTCTTCTCCATTATTCCTTGAAATCCTGTGAAGTCTGATTCATCTTCGAGTTCACGATGCGTCGTTAATGTCTTCAATTTTGCCAGTTCATTATTACTTTGTTTCCGAACTATTTCCATTATCCAACTTGATTACCAAGTCCAATTTACTGCCATTCTTTCTGCTACCTATGTGTTTATGTTCATAGCATGCCCTCTCTCTAAACCGCCCACATTGGGGTAAAGTCTTGGCAGTTCATAGGGAAGCCGGTCCATACGTGGTCCAGATCTTCTCATTATGACCCTCTTCATTGTATCTGTCTTGTACTACCTCACATTAGTGTACATACCAATCCCTCTTCTCTTACACTCCACCCTCTGAATATCCAGAGAGAGAGAGAGAGAGAGAGTTCCGCGATGCAACTCAGGCATCTTTTACTCTTGGCCAAGTTGAACTATCACATTGCCCCAAACCCCAAGCCTTTCCATCATGGAGAATTCTGATTTAGCATCTTACTGCAGGTGCCCGACAACGGCTCAGTTTTTGAGGGTACCCATTCCCTCAGTGACGCTTAAGCTGCTCCCCAAGCTCTTATATTTTTGAACGTTCGTGGAAGTGGGCTCATGCTTTACCTAGCTTCTCCAAACCAGTCTTTCTAAGCCAATAAGCTCAGTCTCACAAGTGATAACAAGTCACATATCCACTAGCGGTTTACTCAAGGCAATCTAACGCCTTTCCTAGCTTTCACCACTTTTATAGTAGCAGATGAAAACGCCAAATCATAGGTAAGGCTGAGCACATTCCATGGGCTGAGTTTATCTAAGTCCCTGCATTCCTATCTTCACCTCCATAAATTTATAACTCTCTAACCCCATGTCACTGTCCTATCAACTCCTACGGGATCAGTACCGCATTTACAATGTCACGTCGGTTCTGAAGTGCCAACACTGATCCCTGTTTCCCTGATGACTTCCAAGATATTATCTAATCACAGTTCTCATTTCTATCCTTCAAATTATCTCTTCCATCCATTCTAGTAATTCCATGTTCAGTCCATTTCTCCATTTCAAGTTTTCCATGAACTTTATTAAAAGCCTTTTTAATGTCCAGGTATACTGTGTCATCCATCCATCTCTGTTTTCAGTCTCTCGATAGAAGTAATAAGTTTGATACAGTGACCATCCTTTTTTAACCAAATGTCTGTTCAATATGACTTGTCCTCATCTAGAAATTTAACCCATTTTTCTTTGATCATTATTTCACATAACTTTCATGACACTTGTAAGTGACACTGGTCTGTAGTTTAGTGGTTCAGTGTTTTCCTCCTTTAAATATTGGTATTATGTTGGCTCTTCCACTTGTTACTTTCCTTCATTTATTGAACTTTAATTATTTCAGGATCAGTTTTCTATCCACTTGATCCATTCTATCAATATATATATCTTGTATCAGATTCCCTTTTCTGTTCCAATTTAGATCCTTAAGTCTCTTTACATAATTTAACACCCAGCCTGATACACCATCTGGCCCCATTGCTTTTCTACTCCAACTTATCCAGTAATCTTCCAATATCTTGTTTTTGAAACTCTCCTCTCCTGTAATCCTTCAATCCAATGTCCTATTAGGTTTAGTAAATCATCTTCTCAGAGAATACTGTTTTCAAGCTTCATTTGTTATTTCACACATTTCCTTCTGTTTGGTATGTCTTCCTTTAATTATTTTTTCAATTGTTTCTTATTTTTTGTTTTCTTGTTTATAAACTTGTAAAAAGTTGTTCATTTTTGCTTTTATCCACTACATCTTTCTCAAACTTTCTTTTCTTCCTCTCTCCACTCTAACATATATTTTCATATCTTTGTACTGCTGTCTATTATGGTCATTTCCTGCTTTAAATTTCTTCCATTTTTCTATCTTTTCCTTTTTCTCATATGCATCAAGTTCATCTTTTTATCCATATTTCAGATACATATGAGCTTC